>NW_024412407.1:3885130-3971116 GCF_014898765.1 Herpailurus yagouaroundi | reverse complement strand
CAAAGGCAGGGTTTTCTCTTGACACAGAAAGATGTACCAGCTGCCACTAGTGCTGCTGTTCGCAAAGTCTGCTAATAAGGAGGAATCCTCTGCCAGCCTGGAGTTTGCGGAGCTCTGTCCCTATACATCCTGCCTGGGGGGGGGGGGGGGGCCACAGAACAGAATGGAATCTTGCTGTGACAGGCTATGCCTCTACCGGATTTAGGAGACGGGTTTCTTCTACGGAAAGGGAAGAGAGCCTTCGTCGCAAATGATGAGAACGGTGTTTATTTCCCCAGCTGTTGCTATAGCAGCAGGAAGGTGATAGGGTCAGTGACAGAATTCCTCAGACACAAGAAAGGGACGCCTCAATGTCATTCCAGTTAGAAAAACAGGTGTAAGGCTTTGGGAGTACACTGAGGGAAGGAGACACGGCTCTCACAGGGGGAAAGGGATATCATTAGTCCACATCCCCTGCCGTCAGTTCTCCGACCACACCACAATCTGGTGTGGCTCATCAGGGGGTCACCCGCAGCCCTGGAAATAACGCAGCCACCTGTCTTAATATGGGTCAGCAGGCTTTGGGCCCACAAGAAACCTGGCCGGGCCAGAAGCAGTGTTCTCCAAGTTTGGAACTAGGAACTCGGGGGGACCTTTTTGCGGCCTGGTGGAAAACACGGCTGTGGAGTGCCAGGCAGTGCTGAAAGCAAACGGGTAGCTGTGAAGAGCCATCCTGCGAGAGACGGGTCTTCTTCCAGCGCTGCTCTCCTACACTGCGAGAGCTGGCGCGGCCTCAGCGGCAGGCCCGGGACCATCCACAGTCAAAGAACTATTTGGCTACACTGTCATTTACACATAAAAGACTATCACCTCGAGGTGACGGGGGTTATAGAAACAGCAGGGTCCTATCAGAGAACGTAAAGGACCTAAAACCCGTTCTGGGCATTGGGACAACAGATGATCATTTGACAAGAAACTGAAACACTGTGCTTCCTCAGATTCCAAGGGTGGCAGACTCGAATGTTTGTAGATATTCACATTTTAAGCTTTTTAAAAATCTGCTGAGGGTAGGGAATTCTAGGGAAGCCATTTCGCTACCCTGTGTAGACTCCCCGCCAGAGACCAGAACAATGGTGTCTCAGACTGAGATCGGATTCCGAATCTGGGATGTCTCGTTAAAAAGATCTGGAATTTCTACGTGCCGAGGGCAACAAATTTAAAACAAATAAATAAAGAATCCAGAGACCCAGATGGTTTTCCATTTTATCTCGGAACGCGGTTAAATACCAGATCCCAGACCCCTTAGGCACCTTCATCTTCTTGGCATGGAGCTTCTCCTCCTTTAGGTGTTCACGAAGAATCTCCCGATGGTTCACCTCCTGCTCCTGAGCAAACTCACAGAGCGTGTAGCTGCGCACGGAGTTATGGCGCTGGGCCATGCCCAGAGAGCTCCCACCCTGGCTGGGCACACTCGTGAAGCCTTGGCGTCGGGCAAAGTAGTAAACGGTCACCTGGTCAAAGCGCACATTCTTCCTCCGCAGCTGCTTCTGCCGCTTGAGGATGGATGTGGCTGAGAAGGGAGCACAGAGCAGTGTTACTAACCCAGGAACGGCCTGCCTGGCGGTCTCGTTCTTTCTCATTCAACTAGGCTCTCCACTGTTGTCCAAAGTGCTCTCTGAACCTTGGGAAACTTCTGATCGTCACATCGTAAATGCACAGTTGGGAGGGGCCTTGAACATCAGCTGGTCCGAACCACTGCCTCCAGACTGACTTTACCCACACAGATGACCACAACATCTAATTTTGGACATCAGCTGGGAAGAGGACATCTAGGCCATCTTTTCAGGATGTAACAATCTATATAGCTTCAGTCAGTATGGCAGCAAGTAACCACCTGTGGCGATTTAAATTTCAGTTACTCAAAATAAAATTTAAAATTCAGCTCTTCAATTACACTAATCACATTTCAAGTGCTCACAGCTACGTACGGCTGATGGCTATCATACTGGACAGTGCAGATGTAAAACTTTTTTTTTTTTTTTTTTTTTTAAGAAAGAGAGAGTGTAAGTGGGGGAGAGGGGCAGAGGGAGAGAGAGAATCCCAAGCAGGCTCCACACTCAACATGGAGCCCAACATGGGGCTGGATCCCACAATGCCAGGATCATGACCTGAGCCAAAATCAAGAGTCAGACACTCAACTGACTGAGACACCTAGTACCCCTAGACTGTTTCTATCATAAGAGAAAATTCTATTGGACAGTGTGTATAACCTATAGCAGAGGATGCTGTATTTCTTTAAAGGGCCAGATAGTAAATACTTTAGGCTTTGCAACTCTGCCGCAACTACTCAACTCTGCCACTGTAGCATGAAATCAATTACGACGTGTGTGGCTGTATTCCAATAAAACTTTATTTACAAAAACAGGCAGCGGGCCAGATTTGGTCCATAGGCAACCTCTGATCTACAGAATCAGAAGTTCTGGGGCGCCTGAGTGGCCCAGTCAGTTAAGCGTTGGACTCTTGATTTCTGCTCAGGTCATGACCAGATGGTTGTGAGATCGAGCCCAGCGTAGGACTCTGCACTAGGCATGGAGCCTGCTTAGGATCCTCTCTCTCCCTCTTCCTCTGTCCCTCTCCCGCTCTCATGTGGAAGTTCTTTCCAAGAAATTAATTGAGCTATAAGAATTAAGAAATGTGGGGATGCTTGGGTGGCTCAGTTAGTTAAGCGGCCGATTTCGGCTCAGGTCATGATCTCACGGTCCGTGGGTTCAAGTCCCACATCGGGCTCTGTGCTGACAGCTCAGAGCCTGTATCCTGTTTCAGATTCTGTGTCTCCCTCTCTCTCTGCCCCTCCCCCACTCACACTCTGTCTGTCTCTCTCTCTCTCTCTCAAAAACAAACATTTTAAACAATTAAAAAAAAAAGAAGAAGAAATCTGGAGTTTCCCCAGTTGTCCAGGCAGTAAGCATTTATGTCCTACTAGTGCTACAATTGTGTGGAACTCGGGTGGGCAAGGGTGGTATCCTGGACTTCTTCAATTTAACTCAGCCCATAGGTTCCTGGGAACCTGTAAAACTTGGCATAAGGAAAATTGGCTAGAGGAAGTCAGACCTAAGTCTATGATATTAGAGCAGTGAAGTCCTCCAAAGAGCGAGGTTGGGCTAAGAGTAGGAAGATTATGGTTAAGGGAAAATCCCCAAGCTGGACAGAAGAAGCAGTCGCAAGGACTGCAAGGGCTCTGGTGCTTGGGGGGCTGTGGGTGCAGGTGGGGGGTAGAGGGGCTCACTCACGCGTGAAGCTGGCAGTTGTAGGAGGATTGAGACTGTCACAGCTGTCAGCACTGTCACTGCTGGAGATCTCATCATCGGAGTTGGAAACTGATGAGCCCACATCCACATCATCAAACTTCCTCTTGAGACCCGAGCCCGTGAATGCATCCATTGGTTTCAAAGGGGTTTCCTTGGGGAGCCCACGGCGTTGGCCCCAAAGCCCCTGCTCACCACCAGTTAGCCGGGCGCATTAGGATTCTGCCCAGGGGAAAAGAGGAATCAGCACTCCTGTCCTGAGACAGACCTCCCTCCCAAGTCTATACACGCGGCTCTCCAAATGAAGAAAGAAAGTCCCTGAGCTAGCACTGATGTCTGGTCTCTTGCGACTAGGTCATTTCTCTACCTGTTCTGGCCAACATTCTCCTACTTATGTTTCCCTTCAGTCCCAGTCACTCTTAGAATAATGAGATGAGTAACAGCAGCACCCTTCCCAGCAGAGTGAAGGCCTTTGGTTCCACGCCAGCTGGGCTCTGGGTTTCACTAGCCCGGGGATAACGGTAGCTGCTCTTGTGCTCACACGGGAGAGCTCTCCCAAGGGGCCAGGAGGAGGGACTGGGGATCAAAGGCAGAATTAGGCTGTGCCTAAACCTAAACGAGAGCCAATTATTTCTCCTAGGGAAAATTTGGCCTGGCGTTTCCCAAAGTGCGTACATTAAATAAACTAGTTCCATGGATATTAATAGCCTTACGTGGAAATAGGACTGCCGTGTCCAAACAGTTTAGAAAAGCGCTATGAGAGGATGGCTTGAAGGCCTTGACTATGCCAACGAGCACGGTGAAGCGTGAGAGCCCACAGCTAGTGCAGTGTTCCACACACCCGATTATGGAAGAATCTCGGGGGGCACATGAGCCTTGGATCGCACATTGGGAAACACTGCTCTCGGCCCCAAATTTCACGGTATATCAGAAGCCAGGGAAACACTTTACCTAGATCTTCACAAGGGTGAAGATTCTCACCGGCCTCCTACAAAGATCAAATGTGGTTGTAAAGAATGGACTGAAGATTAGAATCTGCACTGCCTTCGAAACCCAGAAGCTTTTCCGATCTCATATAGCTCCATAAAATAGGGCTCGGCCGGTCTGTCATCATCCCCTGTGCGAGGAAAACTTAGCTTTACAATCTCAGCCCCCTGTAAAGAAACCAGCGAGGGGAAAACAAATAGCAAGAGAAGTGACAATTGACTCTGGTAAAGTCAATACGGCAGGCAGTGTTTTCAACGTGCCACACGAGGGATAGTGCACTTCCCAGGTACAGATCTCTCTCCTTCTCCATCTTTGGACCTAAGTTCCCAAGAATATGAATCTGCTCGAAACAGAAATGCTGTCAGAGCCAGAGCCACATGTGACGATACGAAGCCTCCCTGCTTTGCCTCAGTAATGCCAGAATCTCCCCAGACTATGATCTCACTAGTTGCTAATTATGCAGCAGGAATAACAACACTGCCCAGAAAGACAGGGCTGCATTACTGCAGAGCAGCTACCCAGAATATACTGTGGTGTCAAAAGCTGTCTGCTACAGAGCTGTTTTTCTGGACTGAGTCTCTCGGAAGCAATTTGCCTGCTCCTGGATCAGCTCTACTTAGTCAACCAGACCTAATGAGTACTTTAGCGAAGAGATTTCCTGATCTCTCTATGCAGATCTCATCAAAATTCTGTATTCAAGTCACAAGATGTACCTAGGAAACCTCAGCCATCATAGGTCTAGACAAGCACATTCCTGAAATACACTTGGCCAGGAGGAAAAAAAAAATAACCAAGTGCTTGATAAGAATTGTAATGAAATTCAAAAAGGAGCCCAAAGTATCGATTCTGTTCTTCGGGCTACTGATCTTACCATCAGAGGTCACGTTCCTCGCACATATTAAGAACGGAGAGCGCCAGGGACTCTTTAATGGGCTACGATTTCAGCTAGGTTTAAAGATACCTATTAACTAACAAATTTCTTCCTTGCATTCGACATTGGGAGGTAATCTTTCCGACTGAGAATTTATGTGGGTGATGTTTAAAAAAAAGAGAGAGAGAAAGAATACCGTTGACCACTGAACCGAGTTTTTTCTTCCCCACTTAAAAATCTTATCAACCACGTAAAAACTCAGACTGAGCTGAAAGTCTGCTCTTTTGAGAAAGGGCCTCAGTCCAGCTTCAGTTTTAACTGGTATCTTTAGTGTTGCTACTGGGAAGGTGGCCTTTTCCTCAGCCTGGAAACACGAGGGGATCTCTGACCGGAAGCAAACTGTGCGCTCCTGGTCTTTCCTCCAGTGTCCCTTTGCTTCCAGTATTGTGGGCTCCCTTTGAGTATTTCTCTTTATGCCCTGCATGAGTTTGGGTTTGGTCCGAAATCATCTTTATTATTAAAATTCTCGCTGTCTTAACCCAGCTGCCCTCGGGGGTAACACTTCCTCTGGTGCAGCGAGGACTGCTGGCTACTTGTTCCGTTCTCCTTCGCCCCTTTTTCTAGGTCTTCCCCACTTCCACTTCTAGAAGAGTGGCTTCTGGGCAGTCGTAAGAGGCAGGTAAGAAAGAGGGGGGGAAAGAAAAGAAAGAAAGGATGTGAAACCTAGGAGAAAGATATTTTCCTTAAAACGCCGGAGACTAATCTGAACCTATGGCTCTATGTGTAAATAATGTGCGTACTGATTTAGCTCTCCTAACGCTACCCAGGATCTGTTTGCGTCACTTTTTCACTCCATTTTATACATATATTTATATATACAAATACATGTATGTATTTGTATACACACACACACACATATATACATATACATATACATATACATATACATATACATATACATATATATATACACAAAATCCATCAACTCTGTCCTGACAACCAATAGAAATTTAAATTTCAACCCAGCCTTCCTTACCCAACTCTGGTGTGAACTCAACTTGTCAGGCAAAGATACTCACTGGGCATCAAGAACAAACCTCCCATCCACTTCCCACAGTGGCCTGAAGAGACCTTTCGTTGCAACAGAAGCAACTAGAATAGGTTCCACACTTTCCAGTTCATCAAATCAACCTCTTTTCAAACCACAATTAGAAATCAGTCATGCCCACCTCTCTCAACCATTCATTGGCAAAGGATCAATGCCTGTGTATAAGAGAAACACTTGTAAGTTACACTCCAAGCACTTAAACCCAGACAGAAATAATGAAGGTGAGACTGGAAATGCAGGTCATAACTGACAGTTAACTGTGAAAATGACCAACTCAAACAACAAATGCTTTTGGAGAAAACAATGCAAACCTCTATAAAAGCTTTTTAATGACAGTGAAATGAAAGGTCAGCTGATACTTTCTGGCTACATACTTCTGCCTTATGGTCTTTTCTCAAGTGTGTCTGAGTATTTCTCAAAGGTATATGAAATAACTCATATCCAGAGTATATAGAAGATATTAGGCGAGCACCAAATAAAGATCTACAGCATATGTGCATTTTAGTACTAGATCTAAGCCTTTTCACGTCTGTAGGATTCCTATCACTCCCCCCAAAACCAAAACAGCTTATGTGAGACTAGCAAAAGAGGGACTGTCCAGAAATAATTTTGTGGGTTCAGAGTGTATTCGCCAAGTTTAGGTAACAAAGGCCTCTCTCTTAAATGAGTATAAAATGACGAGACAAGGCATATCTCATGGGAGAAAGCCTCCCCACTCCACTGGAACCCAACCTTCTACTAAAGGTCAAGAGACAAAAATCTCTGGTAAGATCGTCAGGGTTATCTTCCATAGCTGGGTTAGAGGAAGGAAGGCTTGCTGCTAATTGTTAGGATAAACCTGAATAAGACGACCGACCCTGTTTCTCCTTTTACAAGATATTGCAGCTGATTCTCAAATACTATCAATTCCTTGGATCCATGTGTCCTTGTGATTACCAGGATTATGAACATATAAAGTGCTTAAGTGCAAACATACTGTTTAAACTAGGTATTTTAAGGAAGCGTCCCTCCAACCCTCCCTCCCCCCCCCATTCACTGACACAAGGTTAGAATTTGGCTTCCCATGTCTAAACTACCATCGTACGGAGGACACAAGATCTTTGTGGGAGATGAGGAAGGTGATGCTGCAGGAACCACTAACCCTCAAGGATATCCAGTCATTGATAACTCTGGCACACACCAACATCCTCCCGGCTTTGGAAATTAGCAAGATGTAAAGTCAGCGAAGAAAAGGAAAATGTGAATCAACTATGGGTTTCCCTTAAACTGAAAACTGCAGGACAAGAGGACACTGTGTCTCTCGGGGATAACTTCCAACATTTCATATTGAAGAACGGTTTGCGTGTCACGCTGCCACTCTAACCCCTTCCAAAAAAAAAAATAAATAAATAAATAAATCAAGACCATGGCACTAAAAGGGATGGATGGCAGTCAGCTGCGTGTTTGGGCCTGTGAAAAAACGATCGAGCTAGCAACCAGGGCAAGTGATGCTTTCGTTTCCCCCCACAACGCCAGAAAAATGGGAGCCATCAGGAACCTGAGCCGAAAGGGCATGTCAAGGCATCAGTTCCCTTTAATGGACACCCCTGCTGAACCCTTCAGCTCCCAACCCATTTCTCTGATTCCTGCTAACCTTCCCGCTCATTCCAATCGTCTGCAGCCCCTGCCCAGCCTTCCTCATCCCTTCCTGCCTGCTACTCACAAATTCCCAACCACTCCTCCCACATTTTCCTCTATTCGCCCTCCCCTTCCTTCACTTCCCTCCATCCTGCATCATCTCCACTCCATTCCGAACTCAACCCTCATCCGCAATCCTGCCAGCTTCCAAGCCGCCCATCGGTCTCCCCCGAGCTGCCCCCGCAGTTCGGGCCCGCGTCCTCCGTGCCCCTAGCTCCCACGCCTCTCCCGACTCTTTCCCTTCCCAGCGGCGCCCTGGCTCCCCGCCCCCCGACCGCTCCCGTCCGAGCCTCCCTCATTTCTGACCCCTCCATCCGCGCAGCTCTGGGTTGACCACTCCTCCACAGCCGCCCGAGGGCCGATCCCGAGAAAGGACGAGGCGGCACCCTCCGCCCCGCACCCCCAGGCCCATTACCGGCCCCGCCGCAGCTGCCTCCTCCCGTGATGGTCTCTGCCGCCCCCGCTGCCGCCGCCGCCGCCCTAGCCCGGGTGGGAAGGAGAGAGGAGATAGCGAGTCCCGGGCCCGCGGCGACGGTCGGGGAGTTCCCAGGGCGGCAGGGCTGGGAGGGAGGGCGGGTGGGCAGGTCGGCCGGCAGGCGGCGGAGGGCGGGCGGCTCCAGCAAACTCAGGCGCCCCCGGTAGCAGACGCCCAGAACCGCCCCGGCTCCGGCTAACAATAGGCTCCGGCCGCAGCGCTCTGGCTCTTATAGGCGCCGGCACGTCCTGACCGAGCCCCGGGGCATGCTGGGAAATGGAGTCTACGTGTCGGCCCCACGCCCGCGGCATGCCGGGAGTTGAAGGCGGCGACAGGCACAGAGCCGAAAGTCGCCGGCAAACAGGCTTTGGAGGCGGTGTCTCTGCTGCAGTGGACCCTGGGAGAGCGAGTTGGGCGCCGCTGCAGCCTTTTAAACAGGAAGAGGGACAACCTCAGCTACAGATATTCAATGACTAAACGAATCTCCATCTAAAGCTCCGCTTTTTCTTTCTCCAGGACCACTCTCCTATGCCTGAAGGACATAATCCCCCTTATGCGCACTCATGGGAGCTTAGTCTTAAGCAGCATGACATGCTGCAGCCTACCCAAGGTATAGAGAAGAAAATGCAATGTACTGAGTACTGCAATACGTATTGACTGGTTGGTTTAAGTGTTTTATGTCAAAAGTATTCCTACATGGTCTCTGATCTTCACAACTTTGCAATTCATTTTTAAGATGGGGAAAACGAAAACCCAGAAGTCAAGTTATATGTCATTTGCCACGGACACTCTGGTTTCCGATCTCACTCAGAATAGACGTTATGTATGTCTCTTTGACTTCTAAGGCCGTACAAGGTATAGATAACATCCTCTCTTCCTACCAACCTCTCCTCCATCCTGTCATCTTGTTTCCTTCTACGTTTCCCCTCCTATCCTTGCAGTTCCTTGAACAATCATGCTCTCAGCTCAGGGCCCTTTCCTTAAAACATGTTCGCTAGCAAGCCACATACATATTCCTCCACTTAATATTTGCGCAAATGTCCCCATATCAGACTTTGCCTAACCATTAAGAAAAAAATGCTTAGCCTCTATCCCCTTGACTTGTATTTCTTCTTAGCATTCACCTCCTGATGTGTATGTTTCAGTCCTTCTCTCACTTGACTAAATTCCATGAGAGCAAGGAATTGCTTTGTTTACTGTATCCTGAGCACTCAGTACAAAGCCTGGTAGTTGACATTTAGGAACTCACTAGATATTTACTGCATATTTATTGGATATTTACGGCAGGATTTAAACTCAGGTGAGACTGGTTCCATAGCCTAGTGCAGTCTTCACTGCAACCAAGAACTATGGAGCCAGATGGTCACCAAGCCATCTCAGTCTTAGAACTGAGAAGTTGGCTGGTTTGGACAAAATGCCAAAAATTCCAGTCCTCTCACCTTGGTGACATCAGAGGCTCCATGAGGCTAGGAAACAACAGTGCAAGATGAAAGGGCAGATCACAAAAAAGCAGTCTTTAGTGTACCATGCACTGATCGGCTCCCTATCTGCTGAAATTTAGGTATGATATAACATGTGATCTAGAACCAGGCTGCCTAGATACAAGCCCAACTCCTCCACTCAGTAGTGGTATGACCCTTGGCAAGGTACAGTAACTGCTCTTGCCTTAGCTTCTGTATCTGCAAAATGGGGCGAACAGTATGTATCTTAGAGGGTTTTGTGGAGATTAAATAGTTAATATAGTATGAATGTTTACAATGCAGTCAGTGCTACGTACATGTTCATGATTCTGTCTTTCCTGGACACACAGGTAGCAGGAGAAAGCCCCAGACCACTCTGTAGAGTCAGTGAATGCAAAGTTACAAAATAACAGCCATAAGGCCATGTTGGATAGGCTAAAAAAGTGTCTCATATGCCTAACCATCCACAGTTTGAATCATGGAAATTCATCAGGGTACCATCAGCCTCAATGCCCATGATTTGTAGATTTATGATACCAAATCAGGAGTCAGCCAAGCCAAAGTTAGCACAGCCTTTAAAAAGATAGCAGAATTCAACTTGGCAATAAGCTCTATGTCAGTCAGAAGATCATCTGAACCTGTTACAAACATCACAACTCTATGATAAGTTATCATAGAGTCACTTATTTATCACATTTCATTGTCTCGATAGAATCGCTAGAGAAGTTGCTACAATGGTGCCAGTTCACCCAGAATTGCAATTCTTGCTCCCACCTAAGCAGGGCCTATGGAGGGCAAATGGTGACCAGGAAGCTCAAATGCAGAATAGAAACTACAAAGAAAAGTGAAAAGAAATGCCAATAGCATTCAGTGTCTAATTCTAAGCGTTACTGCTTTGTTCCAAACCACACTGCAACATACGTATGAAGCAGCTCAGAAGGCACAAATCACAAATGGGTGGTTCGTTTGGGGGGCAAAAAGGTCAAAGCAAAACAGGAAGATATACAATCAGCAACAGCAGCTGCAGATAAAAACCAAAGGTCAGACTGGCCGTCCTGGGCAGTGTTTACCTATCTGTCTTGCCCGTTATGTCTACATGTAGAGGTGATCTTGTAATCAGTAGTATCCTGAGTTTATTGAGAAATTGGAAATGTGTACTAGATACAAAGTAAAACTTTTATACTCCTTATCCTTTTTTAATCTCCCAACAATCCTATGAATTAAGTATTATATCCTTTTTAAGATGAGAAAGTGGAGGTTTAAGAGAGTATTTTGTTCAAGGTCACATCCAGGAAAAGCAAGACCTAAGATTTGAACAGCCTTATCTGACACCAAAGTATACGTTGTATCAACTATTCTTTACCACCAAAAGAAAAATACATTCTCCAGGTGGGTTGAAAATTAATAGGTCTGAGGATACTAAGTGCTAAGCTTCTTAGAGAAAAAGAGTTAACCTGTAGATTTAGCCCTAAAGTTAACATTACTTTACTAATTTACATTTAATTATAATCCAGATCTAGAAAGGCAGGTACCTCTTTGTGACTAATTGTACAAAGAGATCAGTACAGTAAGTAAATACTAAGTAACCAGTATAATAACAAAAAGAGATCAGTATGCACAAATCTGGGGGAAAGTGCCATGGCAATTTAAAACAATAAAACAACGGGGCGCCTGGGTGGCTCAGTCGGTTAAGCGGCCGACTTCGGCTCAGGTCATGATCTCGTGGTCCATGAGTTCGAGCCCCGCGTCAGGCTCTGTGCTGACAGCTCAGAGCCTGGAGCCTGTTTCAGATTCTGGGTCTCCCTCCCGCTGACCCTACCCTGTTACCCTGTTCATGCTGTCTCTCTCTGTCTCAAAAATAAATAAAAACGTTAAAAAAAAAATAAAAAATAAAACAATAAAACAACAAAAAAGCTGTATGATTCAGGAAGATTTCAAAATGGACACACACAAAATGATCTGTATACGTGCACAACACACATCCTCTTTAAAAAAGCAAACAATCAGGGGGTAGAGTGCAGGAGTGAGTTTAGAGAGGGCAAGCTTAACAAACCTAAAGGAAGTGAATGAAAGCCTGAGCAAAGTTATAAAGATGTGTAGGGAAACATAAATGAAAAATCAGACATTAGAATTCACGAAGAAAACAGGAATCTGTAGCGATTAAAATGAGGAAGGTTTACCTCATCTTATGCAAATATATGAAAATATAGATTCCATGAGAGATAACTGGTTATAACTCATGCCCTTCAAGACCCCTACAGTACAAAACAGTGCAATAAGATAAATACAACAGTATTTTTTAAATAGCAGGTTTCCATCCAACTTCAGCCAGGTCATGATCTCATGGTTCGTGAGTTCGAGCCCTGCGTCAGACTCTGTGTGGACAGAGTGGAGCCTGGAGCCTGCTTCGGATTCTGGGTCTCCCTCTCTCTCTGCCCCTCTCCCGCTTGCACTCTGTATCTCTCAAAAATAAATAAACGTTAAAAGAAATTAAATAGCAAGTTTCCTTCTAATTCACATTAATCCAACTGAAAAATTTAATTCCGATAGAACTTTAAACCTCTGATTTTGAGAATGTAAATGCTAGACTTAGGTGCAATTTGTTCAGTAGACCCCTGCACATAAGGAACAACACAGAGGAGATCTAGAAATGAAAAGGAAAGATGAAGAAAAAGAGGAAGAAGTGGAAATAGATGGATGTTTAAGGTCAAAGTAAAATACAAGGTCATTAAATGAAGCAATAAAAGAAATAAAATATTAATGGTACAGAAAGAAACAGACGCTTATGGCATTAATCTTATGTCACATAGGGCATTTTTTCTCCAGTTCATTCCATTTTGCAGTGATAGTAAATTCTTCCCCATTTAAGCCTTGGAGCTTGTATAACAAAACAAACTGAATCGCAAACTAAAAATAAATATTCTAGCTTTAGGAAGAGTGCAACTGAGAAAAGAGGTCATTTTTAGGAGAAATAGAAGAATGATGGAAGGTACTGTGTGAATTAGTATACAAATGATGCAGCTAGGTGGGGCATTTGTGCCATTTCTGTTGAGATTGGAGTTCTCATAACAGACCAATAGAGGCCACACAACAGATCAAATTCCTGTAGAGGAACCACCCATGATCAAGGAAGTCGAACAATTCGGTAAGATAATAAAACAGGTCAACTTCAGCTCTCTAATCATGCTATCTGAAATTGTTAGGTAATGGACAAAAGAAAAAAAAGCTACAGTGAAGAGGGGTAAGCTCAGTCTTGAGTTCAAATATTTGCACCCCAAATTTGTATTACTTTCAAAACCCAATGCCGAACCTTCATTCACTTCACAGTAGTTTACAAGACAGCCCAAATCTCTGCAGCAACGCTACACAAAAGACCTGCTGAGAATAAATATTTGGGGATACAAACGGTTTTCAGAACACTCCTCCATTAGGCATAAATTCAAAACAACGGGGTTGCTCTGTACAGTTAAGTGTCTGCAAGATCTCACGGTTCATGAGACCAAGCCCCACATTGTGCTCTGAGCTGACAGCGCAGAGCCTGCTTGGGATTCTCACTCCCTCTCTCTGCCCGTCCCCTGCTTATGTGCGCTCTCTCTCAAAATAAACAAACATTAAACAAGTATATTAAAACAGGAAAATACAAGAAATGACTAGTTCTATTTTGCCAAGCCTTCTTTACTCACCAAACTTCCCCATGCTCATTTGACCCAGTGGTGAGATTACGCTCTACCTTTCACAACATACCCAGTGCCTACCTGTGCCTGATGTCCAGGCATCAGAATGTCTGCCCCCTTGTGTGGACCTCACTTTCTCACGTCTCTGACTCTGGTTGTCTTGTGTTGGTTGTAGTGTAATCTCTTTCCAGATATTAGGACCATCTCCATTTCCCCTCCCCATTTAAATAGCTTCCTGAATTAATAATTTATGTAAACATTCTTATTAGGCCATAATATTGGGCAATCTTATTTAGTAGCTGTATTTATGTAGTGACTAGTCCTTAATCCTTGGAGAAGGGCAATGGCTCCCCCCGCCCCCCGCCTTTTATCTCCCAACAACTCCCTGTTAACTGTCAAGTCTTTATACAGCTGATCCTTGTAGACAGAACCTATTACACATCAAGGGAACAGTTCACACAATGCTAAATCAAATAGGATGCTACTCCACTTCTCAGGAGGGCCTAAATTCTAACCATTCTCCTCAAATACCCTCACTTTAATAAAAACATTAAACCATCTACTGCAGTTCATGTATTAACTGTCACATTATTCAAAAGATAAAATCCAGTAAATTTTACTTCTGGGAATATATCATAGAGGTGCATGCAGAAAACTTATGAAGATGCATGTGCAAATGGACTTAACCTAAACAACATCCACAGGGAATGGCTATTTTTAAAACAGAATGATGCAGAATTATAAATTCTAATGATAGAAAGATGTTCAAGATATGTTAAACACAAAAAGCAAATTGCATACCATTAGTGTAACATGAGCCCATGTGTGTATTTGTGTGGGGAGTGGGGGAGAGAGAATGAGAGGGAGAAAGGGAGGGAGGACTGGGGAGTACTTTTTGTAAGGATTACCTCCTTAGAGTAGGACTAGGAGGTAAGCAGAAAAAGTTATATGCCTCTTTATTGTTTGAATTTATCATTTTGTGTATTATTTTCATAATAAAAGCTAGTTTAGATTTTTCATTTAATTGAAAGGATCAATAGTAAACAGATGTGATTCGTAAAAGCAAGTTGAATAATCACAACATCCTAGCACTATACCATGTCTTACCAATGATATAGTATTGGCACTATAAATACTTTTTGGAGCTAAAGAAAGCCTAAGCAATTTTCTGGTTAATTCAAGGATCTCTGATTGCAAACCTATATAAACCCATTTCTTAAAAAAAAATTTCATTTCTATAATAAATATGAAGACTACTCTAAAAACCTCTAACGCTAAGTAAATCAGTAACTGTAATTTGTAGTAAATACATTAAAAGAATCCTATATATCATTTGCAGTAAAGAAGATTCACAGATTTAGAAGGGACCTTTCAAGGTCATCTAGTCCAAGTCTCCAGCCTAATATTCAGACAGAATAAAACACACCACCACCACCAACCGGGGTGCCTGGGTGGCTCAGTCAGTTGAGCATCTGACTCTTGATTCCTTTCAGCTCAGGTCATGATCTCAGGGTTCATGGGTTCGAGTCCCACGTTGGGCTCTGTGCTGACAGTGTGGATCCTGCTTGGGATTCTCTCTTCCTCTCTCTGCCCCTCTCCCACTCACTCCCTCTCTCTCTCTCTCTCTCTCTCTCACACACACACACACACACACACACACACACACACACACACACAGTGTGGATCCTGCTTGGGATTCTCTCTTCCTCTCTCTGCCCCTCTCCCACACACACACACTCTCTCTCTCTCTCTCAAAAAGAACAGAAAACAACCAAAAAACAAAAATACTAGCAGCCTGCTGAGGAGGGAATGGACTTCTCTGAAATAAAGAACAGTCCCAGGAACATAACACAACCAGAAATGTCCCCCTGAAACAGGGACATCTGGTAATTCCACTAAAAAAATATTTTGGTCCAATGTCAAGTTGTTGCACAGGCCAGTTTTAAAAAGTCACTTGACCTCATTTTCCAGTTTCAAAGCTTTCAATTTGTTTAAAACCAAAAGAAATCAGACCATATTGCAGGTTGATTTTAATGAACAAAATTCTCTGTATAAAAACATTTAAACTTTATCAAATGCTTTAAAAACACACACGCACAGACCCAAATCCATTACAGAATCTTTGAACATTATCTTTTTTCACCTCAACATAATGTGTAAAGGGATAAAACTCTACATGTGAAAAAATTAAGACCCACAGCCTCACACATGTATGCACACACATGCACAGCACACACGCACACGCGCGCGCGCACACACACACACACACACGCTCACACGCTTTAAGAAGAACAAAAATATATGGGATGGGATCGGAATGAATTTCTTATAAAGTTTCTATAAAAGAACACTACAGGAATAAAAGAACTTTCTCTACCAAGAAAAGATGCAGAGAGGGGAAAACAGAAAGCAGGGGTTAGCCAAACTCATTAATAAATAGTTTGAGAAGCTCATTCAAGAACAGTGAATTTGGGGAGTTACAGATGACCCCTCCTTTTCACCATCTCAATGTCTGTGAATCTGATAAGTGATGATGCTTAAAAAGCACCTGTGTTCTCATTTTTTGTAGGTCTTGATTTGTTCAGCATTATTTAGGTGTGGTTTGTCCCCTTCAGTGGTTGATTTTCTCAGTTCTCAATCGGTGTTATGTCCTATCCAGCAGAAGAGCCACGGTCAGAAACAGCGGCAAACACAGGGTATGGCAAGGGTGGCAGGAATGGCTGGCGGTTAAAAGGAGCCGGGTTGCCTGGGTTTGGATTTCGGCGACACTCCTGGCGAGCTGCCCGTCACTCAGCAAGCTCTTTAGCCCCTCTACTGGCTCCACTTCCTCAGCTTCAATTAGGGATCATTATTATCTACTTCAGGTAGGTCTATCAGAGAGGATTTAAACAAAGTAATCCACTTAAAGATTTTATCACACTAACAGGCACAAGTAAATGCTCAGTAAATGTTAGCTAAAACTATTAGTCTTGGCAGTACAGAGCAACCAAAAGAAAAGTTCGATTCTATCTTTGTACTTCCCCTCGTCGGTGAGGTTTCCAGGGGCCAACTGTGGCAAAAGCCAGCATGTATGATGCAAAGAGACTGAGGATCCAGTCTTAGGAATATAGATGTTCACTTTTATATTAGAAAAAAATTACATGGCTCCGTATCACAAAATTTAACATCTTTCCATGAAACATCACACAACTCTCATCATCATTATGCCCTACAGACACCCTAAATGGTGTGGAGTTTCTAATGATATTCAACAACAACAGGGTCCATAAATTTTAACTAAGAAACAGCTGCAGAAATGGGTGTTGGGCAATAATCTGTGTGTGCCACAAGAGCTTGGGCCGACAGATGGCTGGGGTTCTGCCTCCACGGCCTGGACTCCCCCACACACAGTCAGATGGGTCAGGCTCCTGCAGACCTTCAAATCTCCATTAGCGAGTGACTCCCTTCAGGGGGGAAGCTTCCAAGAGGTGAAGGAAGCAGCAGCCACTGAGGATGGAATGCCCCACACCTACTTCAGTATGATATGATAGCTATCATTGGTTTCTGCTGTAAAAAAAAAGAGAGAGAGAGAGAGAAGAATCTTTAGTCACCTTTAAAACACAGCAGGAGGAAAAAAAGATACACTAAGGCTCTTTTGAGAAGGGAGAAAAAAAAAAACAGCAGGACAAAGGGCAGCATACTCGTTAATTATCACAAACTATTTACAATAAATATGCATTATGAAAACAGCATGCCTCAATCTCATTTGTCCATGGAAGGTGGAAGAGAAGGGCAGAGTCGCCACTTACACTCTTAGCGATGGTTCCTTTTGTATGAACTGGCTTCTTGCCAATCTCTAAGGACATCGCTTTTTCTACTTCAGATATGGTGGTCGATACCTTCCCTCTCTCCTCAAAGGAGTAAACCATGAACAAAGCTCTTAAACTCCTTAGAGAGAGGCAGCTGCTTACTATTTTATTACCTTTCATTGTGTCCAGAATAAAACAGGCTTCCTCCTGAAAGTTCTGTATCATCTGAGGAAAGCAAGAAAATTTGCTAATTATTAAAAACTTGGGTTTGCTGCATTTATTTAGACCATATGGCTTTTTATTAGGTTAGATTTAAGGGAAAATAATTCTTTGTTTTGCTTTCTCCCATTTAGTTCTTACATTTTAAAAGCTAAGCAGTCTAAAACAGTGATCTTAAAATTATAGTATGCGTTTTCCTGGGTTAACCCCAAGACGTTCCAAGGGGTGCACAGACCCTGACAGGCCCATTTGGGAGCACTGACTTCCTGGTCCTTATCTTCTACAGGTACTCTTTCCCAAAACCGCCTGAGCACCTCTTCAGCTTTCTCTACCCACTTTCCCTTCTCAAACTCCCTTCCCCCATTTTTCAAAATAAAGGCATAACTTTCACCCTCCTGGAATCCTACCAAGATGCATTATTGCCCCAGGGTACAAAATCTCCAGGATGCCAAAGTGTGACTGTTAATGTGAACTTTAATAATGGGGCAACAAACTCTTATGGGAGTCACGTGGTTTCTAATTCTTTCCTTTCACCAGAACTGAAGACTGACCTAATCACAAACTGTCAAATGATAGGCGATTCAAAATAATTCTTTGTAACATCACTACATAATTTTTGGCACCTAACTCAGTAGTTAAAAAAAAAAAAATCCAGTGATGCTGTTATAAAAAAACTCCTTCCATTCCTGTCTGACAATCTGTGTGAATCAGATTCCATAGCACTTATATCTACAGAATAAAACAGAATGGAAGTGATGGTGAACTCTATTTCATGCTATAAATCAGTAGACGGTATTCATCAAAACATGAATTAATGTGGGTGGGGGTGAGGAATCAGACAATCCCACCCATCTCATTGACAGAGATACTTCTACATTTTTTTCTTGTTGTTTCAAATTTTTATCTAATACATATTTCTTAGTGGTTAATAATTTCTTATCAAGGGATGCCTGGGTGGCTCCGTCAGTTAAGCGTCCGACTTCGGCTCAGGTCATGATCTCGCAGTTCATGGGTTTGAGCCCTGCATCGGGCTCTGTGCTGACAGTTCAGAGCCTGGAGCCTGCTTTGGATTCTGTGTCTCCCTCTCTCTGTCTCTCCCTGGCTCATGCTCTCTCTCTCAGAAATAAACATTAAAAAATAATAATAATAAATTCTTATTCAAACATAATACAATTATGTTAATCGTATGATTATGGTGATAATTTTATTCAGAAGAAATAATTTTTAAATTTTTATTGAAACATTCTTTTGTTGAAACAGATTTGTTTCAAAGAAATATGGTAGGATAATTAATAAAAGATGCTTGAGCATAAAAATAGGTTATGATAAGATAAGATTCTATGGGGGAAGTGAGTGGAAATAGGAATTCAAGGCAATCAAGAAAAGTATATTCATGTGTTTTTTAAGATGATGGTGCTGGTATTAAATCACTTCTATTTAGGTCACATGGAATATAGTTAGAATAGTGATGCAACCATTTCATTTTTAAAGTTTATATAATATGCCCAGGAATGACATATTCTGCAACTATTTAAACTTAAAGCAGAAAGTTTCAAGTCAACCTAAAAATGTGCAAGGGGATACATGGTATTTAGAAATTATTTTAGAAAGTAAGCAAGCACAAGATTTTGCAAAGCCCTGGACTAGAAAACAGAGCGCTGTGCCCCAGTAGAATTGCTCTTGCTCCTGTCACATGCCCTGACAACCTGTCATCTGGTGACTCAGCTCTACTGAAACTCTACCTCATCACTAATGAGCACATGGATTCCTGTCGGCCCCTGCTTGTAGATCTGGCTGATCTGGCGAGGGGAAATGCTGAAAAGCTGAGCGATTTTTTCGGTCAGTTCAACAGCGGTCAGTTCTTCTAGATAGATGGCGTGGTACACTGCAAAAGGGAGAGAGTGATGGCAGTCAATACAGGTCTCTCTGCTGTTAAAGGTAATCTGCTCACTCGGAACGCCCGCTTTCCTGAAGGGCTCGGAGTCAGACTGCCTGAGTTCAAATCTTGGCTCCGCCGTTGGCTGTGTGACAGGAGTGAGTTACTTAACATCTCTAAGCCTCATTTTCCTCACCCGAATGTTAGCAGTGACAGTAAATC
This sequence comes from Herpailurus yagouaroundi, assembly GCF_014898765.1. Taxonomy (NCBI): domain Eukaryota; kingdom Metazoa; phylum Chordata; class Mammalia; order Carnivora; family Felidae; genus Herpailurus; species Herpailurus yagouaroundi. The sequence continues at coordinate 3,951,475 of NW_024412407.1, read as the reverse complement.
TACCGCAAAGAGGAGACACTGGTTGTAAAAATCAAGGCATGCAGAAGGGCCGAGAATAGTGCCTGGTATATACGAGGAACTCGATACACGTTACCGATGACCATTACTTCTAGCAAATGCTGCATCTGCTGTTTGAGGAATTCCCATCACACATGCTCATAAGGCACCTCCCTCCCTTTCTTCGTGGGCGTCCTCGCCTGTCCAGAACCACCTACCGAAGAAAGTCCCATTTGAGTCTCCATCCTCACGCTTCTGCTGCTGCTGCTGCTGCTGCTGCTCCCTCAACTGCAGGGATTCCTGACAAACATAAATGGTTAGCCTTGGGCGCACCATCCTAAGGAGGAAAACAAGGCTGTTAGTCTTACGGTTTTCACGGGAAGCACATTTTAAGGGAGAGCTTGTGTATCTATGTTAACGCTATACAGTGGGGCCGAGAACTGGCAGCCCGCAGGCCAAGGGAGCTCATCTGCTGTTTTGTTAGCTCCCCACCAGGATGTGCGTGTGTCTGCATGCGTGTGCGCGTGCATTTTAAATGAATTCGTTCCCACATCGTGTGTCGGGACATTTGGCTTTTCTTAAAAAACCGGATCTGGCAATCTGAGACCCTGACACTTACAAGAAAACAATCAGCTGTTCTCCTTGCGTGATTCATGCATTCTTCAGTACACCCACTGTCACTCATTTACATCTGGCCTCTGTAGTCATTTGAATTTATGACCTTTGAGGTAAAGTTTAGAAATATTCAACATGTGTGAGCCACTGTTTCATGGGTCCAGGTCAACATATACCTTCTCCTTGGAAGCACCACGCTAATGAACTGGAGAATCTCACTTCCCTCATTACCTTCTCCTAAGTAGCCTAAGCCTCCTTTCTGTTCTTACTTCTTAGACAACAGTATTCAATTACTCCTTGATCCGATCACCTCATTCCTTCCTATGTTTAAATGCTCTTTAAGTAATATGTTAAAAAATAAAAGATCCATTCCTTTTTTTCCAAGTCCTCAACCTCTGAACTTTTCCTCTCTCTTTAAAATTTTCCAAGATTAGAGCCAAGCTGATTCCACAGTTCTTGTGATGTACCCAAACAAAATACTTCACGATCTGTTTCATTATTTAGTCACCGATTTGGTTCTGTGGCACTAATCTGTATGTTTTTTCCATTCATACCACTACCTGTTTGAAATTCTAAATTCCGTGTAGGGACTACAAATGACTCTGTATTAAAATTCGTAAGCAGACACTTAAGTATTTCCTATCCAAGAATGACGTCTTCTTCAGTTAAAAGACTTCGAGCCTTTGCACCTGTTGTTCCTCCTGCCTAGAGTGTTCTTCCCTCCTCTGATTCCACAGCTTCCGTCCTTCCCCTAATTCAGTTTAAGTGCCCCCACTCCAGAGAGGTCTTTCCTGATCAGATTCTGGGTGCTCTACAGGTGAGAACCTTGTTTTTGTTTATTTGTTTGCTTTTCCCTCAAAGCACTTATCACTATCCAAAATACTGTTTATATTTTTCTCTCTCTCCCTGTTAGAAAGTGAACTCATGATAATGGGTACCTTGTGTGTTTTGCTCACCAACATATCCCTAGAGCCTACAATAGTACGTGGCTCACGATAGGGATAATGAATATTTATTGAATGAAAAAACTACCTGGAAAGGAAAAATGGGGTATCATGGGGCATTCCTTGAATCAACTGTAGGAAAGGATATTTTCATCTTTGCTTATTTGGTACAGAGCTGGCATTCGCAAAGAATGTTTTGACAAGACGCAGTTAGCTGTGCAAAGAGTACTGTGAAGAGTCCCTGAATCCAAATCCATTTGAAATCCAACCTCACGGATATTTTAACACTAATTACATACCGGCCTTTTAATGCATTAAAAAGTCTGATTCCATCTGCAGGGCCACAGATTTGGATCACATCATCTCTAGTTAGTTTCAATAAATCTGCCCCTGGAATAAATATAAGAAAATGGGTGAAAAAGGCAAAGACCGTCTTTGTTAATGACCATTAAAATGGGCTCTGTTATGTTCTAGCCCCTAATCTTCTGCATGGTACATGTAAGCCTCTCCATGACCTGGCCTCTGCTTCCTCTCCCACCTCAACTGCCACCCAATGAACTGGTCCACTTTACCCTATGCTTTCATCACACTGATGAAGTCTAATGAGCAAGTTGCTCCTCCTACCCGAAATATCCTTCCACTGTCCGACCAACAGAGTCCTCAACATCTCCCAAGATTTACCTCACACATTACACATGTTCCCTAACTCCAGAAACTACTCCCCTCCCCTGCTTTTGTACCACTTATCTACTACATTACAACTATTTTTTTTTTCAGGGTTTTATTTTGACTTGGGGTTTTTTTTGATACTAGATGATGAATGATCAGAAAGTATGCCTTATCCATGTGTGTATCCCTACCATACCTGGTATACAGAAGGTGCTAAATAAGTGGAATATGCAAATAAAATACAATATGGTGATATCAAAGGGGAAATTTCAGACTATCTACAAATGCCCTTGATAAAAATTTATGGAGTATACAGTTTTAAAAGCACTGTATGGAATAAATATTTTTAAACTGAAGTGAGTTTAAACGAAGAAGTCTTTCTTAAGTATTTCGCAGCACAGATGCACCTGCTGAGAAAGTCTGAAGGGTTCTATGAAATTCACTTCATCAGAAAAAAGCACAAAGGGCCCCCCCCCCCCCCCCCGCACATGCACGCACACAACACACCCTTACGTGGATGCCAGGAAGCCCTAGAATGTAAAGGAATATCTTGTTCTGGGGGAAAACAAAAGGACAAATCAATTTAACCTGAGAAGTTTGTAAAAAGCCTTGTGAACGTAGAAAAACGATTTCGATGCAACCACTGCTGAGCTTCCTGAGGTGTGGTTGTTGGCAAGAGGTTCTGAAAGGAAAAGAAAGCAAGCAGGTTTTTTTTGTTTTTGTTTTTTTGGTAACTCAATAGATTTAGCTCTTACATCATTAGGTAACACAAAGCCAAACACACTCACACTCAGACGGGTCACCTAGTTTGCCTGGAAGTTGTTTATACCTCATCAGCCTTCTGTCTCTAGCCAAGCAAGATGCCCACGGAATCCCATACCTGTCTTCCTTACTAGACTGTAAGCTCTTTAAATGCAAGCGTTCCTGCATTAACTTGTTCACATCTGAGTTCCCTAGCATTGTCAAAATTCAGAGTCAAAATTCAATAAATGCCTATTTAATGAATGAATAAAAAGTACTCCTTAAAAGCTGGGCATTTCTGGGGCGCCTGGGTGGCGCAGTTGGTTAAGCGTCCGACTTCAGCCAGGTCACGATCTCGCGGTCCGTGAGTTCGAGCCCCGCGTCGGGCTCTGGGCTGATGGCTCGGAGCCTGGAGCCTGTTTCCGATTCTGTGTCTCCCTCTCTCTCTGCCCCTCCCCCGTTCATGCTCTGTCTCAAAAATAAATAAACGTTGGAAAAAAAAAAAAAAAAAAGCTGGGCATTTCTGTGGAACCGCACAGTCATCAAAGTATTAGTAGACACTGCAAGTCACTTACATTTAACTTTAGACTTACATCTGTGACTGGAGGGGGTGGCTCTGGCTGGTGGTTTGGTGAACCATTTCTGAAAACACATGTAAAATGAAAAGGATGAGACACATACTAGGGTTCATCATCTCATTCCTCCCCCTCATAGTAAGTCTCAAACTAGACTTTTTTTTTTTTTTAAGTAATCTCCACATCCAACCTGTACCCGAACCCACAACCCCCGAGATTAAGAGTCGAGTGCTCTACTGACTGAGCCAGCCAGGGGCCCCTCAAGCTAGAGATTTAAAAGGAATCTGTGCTCTCTCATAAAGCAGTTTTAGTCTATAGTCAATACTTCTATCGTCTGTTAATTTAACATTAAGATCACAGGGGGAGAGTAAGAAACTGTCATTGCAACATTTTTTATTATTGGACAAATTGAAAAAAGATAAAAATTTCAGCCAATTGGGATTCATTAGATAAATTATGGCATAAAGAATATTTAACATAAGCAGTTTATAAGAAACTAAAAATATCAGAACATAACAGCAATCAATAGATTACTATTTTAATAAATATATAGATATACACACAAACATACATACAGGAAAAAAATACCAGAGAAACTTTATGTAATGCAATGTGATCCCATACTTTTCTTTGTTTGTTTGTTTGAGAGAGAGAGAGAGAAAGAGCGAGAGAGCGAACGTGTGTGCAAGCAAGCTCGAACAGGAAAGGAGCAGAGAGAGAGGGAGAGATAATCCCAAGCAGGCTCTGTGCTGTCAGTGCAGAGTCCGACACGGGGCTTGAACTCACAAACTGTTCATGAACTGAGCTGAAATCAAGAGTCGGACCCTTAACTGACTGAGCCACCCAGGTGCCCCCATATATTTTTATAATGACAACCCAAACCATTATTTTTAAAGCAGCTTCAAAAATGAGTGCTGCCTAATTTGCAATCCACAGGCTATCTCCATACTCTTCAGTTTTTCTCTATACCTCCTATACTCTAAGGACTGTCCCTATTCCCTAATACTCCTTTTATCAGAGAAAAATTTGAGCCTAATAACAAAGTAATGACAAAGAGAAGAGAGAAAATTTTAAAACACAACTCTTTAATCCCACATATTTACAATTGCCTACAGGCGCGTGGCTGGCTGAGCCAGTAGAGTGTGCAATTCTTGATCTTGGGGTTATAAATTCAAGCCCCACATCGGGTGTGGAGATTACTAAAAAAAAATAAAATAAAATAAACCTTAAAAAACATTAAAAAATTGCCTATAAGTAGACTGCGTACTCCATATGGATGGTAAGAGATTTTTCTTTCAAAACAGACTTTCTTCTTTTTCTTTTTTTGCTTTAACTGCAAAATTCAAATTCAGTATTCAAACTTAGTAATTAAATTATCACCAGGCCTTAATTATCTATTCTCTCTACAACTTCTGCTTATTTTTATTCTTAATTGTTATATTTTGAATATTGAAGCTACTTTAATTTCTTATAAATGCAGACTGAACCAAAGCCTACGTAAATTCAAAAACAAACATTACGACCAAAACACATCACACATTTAGTAGCCTATTTCAAATTTCAATGTGGCCTATGTGGAATATGTGTTAAATACTAAGACTAGTAAAACAACTTATTTTAACTGGCATAGGCATCTGTACCAACTTTCAATGATCTCTGATGATAAAAGACTAATAAAAAGAGATTAAATGCATCCCACAGATCATTCTAAAACTTCATTTTAGCTTTCTTCAACCTTCTTTTCCAATTACCAAAGATCCATAATAATAAGGTATTAGGATCATTCTTAGTAAGTAACAAAACAGATTTTAGTGTTGTACAACTATGTTTCAATTCCTAATGACCACTCTGGTGGAAAGTATGAGCAGGAAATGAAATAACCACAAGATAAGCAGTGACGGGAGAAGTGAAAAGCCCAGAAAATCAGTCTCTGAAACATGAAAAACTGACCATAATGCTGTTTAGTTTTTTTTTTTTTAATGCTATTTTTAATAGAAAGAAAAAAGAGAAGGAGAACGGACTTTCAGTCACTTCTGAAGATAATCCAAACCTCAGTTAATCCATGAATCCATCAGAGACTGACCAAATAGGACTTACTGACTTATAAAGAACTTGTATATGAGAAGATAATGAAAGAAGACACATTTAGGACAAACACAACCTACTTTTTCATTTCCCAGACTTACCCTTCCCCAAGAGAAAAACTGCTGTGGGAACTGTTGAAGCCAGGTGATGGGGAATTATTGACATATGTGATCTCAGGCCATGGAGAACACTAAAAACAAAGAACAACTGAAATACTGAAAAAGTACATTTGACCCTAGTGTCCCACTAAAACATTATTACTTGAATAGCATATCTTGATTAGTAAGTCTTAACTACACAGAGGCCCCCATAATGAAGAGCAAATATACCCAGGACAACTAAATCTTGACCAGGCAAAAAGTTGTGGGGGGTTATTTCGTTTTGTTTTTAAAAAACTGAGATACAATTGCCATACAACACAGTATTAGTTTTAAGGTGCAAAACATAATGATTTGATACACATACACACTGAGAAATGGGGGGATTTTCTTTTAAGAATAAAAAGTATTGACTGAAATTGTCACCAAAAGAAATTCTTTTACCTCCGTGAGTATCGTTGTCTCATAGGAAGGCTGATACTTCTCCTTTTCATGAGGTGTTCGTTTCTCCATTTTCTCCCTATCTGTTTTTTGCTTTCTGTCTGCACCTTTGGGCTGAAATGAGAAATGTTTTGTCTTGACTCATCGACGGAATTTTGAGCCAACAATATTATTTCTAAGAGCTTAAATGGTCACGTGTGAAACAAGGATGTACGCACAATAATGTAAACACAAGATGCAACCTTGCGTCTATGTCTGAAAATAGGAAACCTAACTGTCTGATGCAGTTAAAAAAGAATATGCGGGGGCGCCTGGGTGGCGCAGTCGGTTAGGCGTCCGACTTCAGCCAGGTCACGATCTCGCGGTCCGTGAGTTCGAGCCCCGCGTCGGGCTCTGGGCCGATGGCTCAGAGCCTGGAGCCTGTTTCCGATTCTGTGTCTCCCTCTCTCTCTGCCCCTCCCCCATTCATGCTCTGTCTCTCTCTGTCCCAAAAAAATAAATAAACGTTAAAAAAAAATTAAAAAAAAAAAAAAAAAAAAAAAGAATATGCGGTCTATAGTTATAGACGTGGAAATGTCTCTAAAGCACATAGCTAACTGAAAAAAGCAAGCCTCAAAACAACTCATCTAGTGCAATCCTGTTTATGCTTCAAAGAAAAGAAAATACACGTGTATATAAAGCACAAAAGGGACTAAAAGGATACACGCTAAATTAGGACAGTGGTGACCCCTGAGAAAGATTGGGGAGTCGGGGTAAAAGTGGTAAAGAGGGACTTCAGTCCGAATACTTCATCTTCTGCAGTGAGAACATATTTATCCGTGTGATAAAAATAAAGACCAAAAGAACAAAAGAAAGTCAAATACCAATGTAACCAAAACTATCAACTTTTCATAATTTTGTGAGCTTTTACAAGAGCTTATAATCTCAACAGACTTTAAGAGTTTTCAGTGAAAATCCATGCTTTTGCCTCTAGCTCCCTTTGCAAATTCCCCTTCTCCCACGCCCATCCCCATATAAATCCATTACCAGACATCTCAGTAATGACCTCAAGGACTCCAGCTTAGACTGAGTTTTCACAGTTGTCAGGAATACCTTGAAGACTTTGATCTGGCAGCTGGCTGAGTGTAAGTGCTCAGTATATTCCCCGTTTTCATTTTCCTTGAAGGTATCAATTTGGACTCGGAATGGCACTCCCTTTTCTCCACCATGCTTCCTCATAGTGAACTCTGTGCTAATGCAGTGCACCTACAAAGAATACAACATCCAGGTTTCAGTACCGCTAGCCAGCCAAACCACTCAGCAATATTTTTGCAGCTCCTACTAAGAGCAAAACCTTTAGAAAACACTATGAACACCTGTAAAAAACTTCTACTCTAGGGACACCTGGCTGGCCCGGTCGGAGAATATGCAACTCTTGATCTCTCAGGGTCATAAGTTTGAGTCCCATGTTGGGCATAGAGTTTACTTAAAAGCATATATATATAAAATCTTAAAAAAAAAAAAAAAAAACAAGAAAAAACTTTTACTCTCTTTTTGATCTTGAAGAACGTATATTCTAATGGAGGAAATAAAAAAACTTATTTACAAATGAAACAAAGTAAATGTACAGATCCAACGCTAACAAAAGTTACTTGGAGGAACTAAATTCATTAACTGCTTCAGAGAATACAGAGTTAATATAAAAGAGAAATGATTTCTATTAGTAAAAGTTTTCTAGACTTTAAGGTAGAGGTTAGAAAGCAGAGGCACCATCCATGCTGGGAAAATACCAACTATGAAAGCTCACGGGCAATAGTGGGGAAAAAAGGCTTTCAAGGCTTGCTTGGCTACTGCATAAAGTGAACGCCTTGGTGACTGGCCACTTATTAGCTTAGATAAATTGTTAATTTCTCTAAGCCTCAAAGACTATTCCTAGTCCACAGGATTACTGCTAAAAGTTTTAAATAAGATCATGTGTACAAACTGTTTACTTAACATAGTGACCAATGGGACGTACTCCATAAACCCTAGCTTTCTTTATTACAAATAAGAATTTTAAAGGAATCTACTCAACAGAAATAATCAGATATGTATATCAAATTTTAAGCATAACGATGTTCAAAACAACTTCATGGAAAATAGGGCAAATTTAGGACAACCTAAATGCTAAATAATAAGGAAGTTATACTACATCCAAAGAATGGAACATTATGCAGCCGTTAGCAAGCATGTTTTTGTTTGTTTGGTTTTTTTGTCATACAAATAAATAAATCGGGGAAATTAGAAGGGCAATTCAGACACTCCTCATAGCTCTCAGGCAAGTGTTGAGGAGTCTGGACTTGACAGCCAGGCTGGAACCCTGTAAAAATTTCAAATGCAACATGTTTTATCCTTTAAGAAACAAACTGGGAGTAAGAATGCTCTTCATCACCGGAAGGCCATCTGCAAGGCCCTACCTGAATAAACACAGATGTCCTCTTTGCCGGGTCCCACAGGAACTCCACTGTATTCAGTTGGGTTGGATTGGCCCTAGGATCGATTATACCCACAGACATTGGGATATCTGAGAAACAAAATGGTAATCATTGAACAATTCTGAGGGCTACTGGGTTTAAATAAGAAAGTACCATTGTTTTATTATCAGTCCTCGTTACCAAGATTTTTATGTATCACATCCTAAACCTCTTTTTGCCAATGAAAAGGGTTTGATTAGAGCTAAAATGGACCTAAGTACTTTCCTTCTATCTTTCTTCCACTTTGAAAGGTTTTTTAAATAAGACAATTTAAACGCAGTTTCCTTTTAATTTGCCAAAATTCTACTTAAAGATAGATTTAGTCTACACACTAGTTCTAAAATTGTAATATAATCTGCTTCACTTACAGTTTTAAGATTAGTGTTACTGATAGAAGAACACTAAGAAGACTGCTACAGAAAGAGAAAGCAGAGTGTCTGAATAAAGGCAGAAGCATTTATTACAGAAAGAAATGGGAAAAATTTAACACAGAGATCGATGCTGGCCTTGAAGTCATCAAATAATCCTGTAACAGAGCAACAAATCTGATACTCAAGAGGGAAACAAAAATGAATGAGCCTCGGCAGAATTGCTTTCCATTCCACATAGCATATACTCACTCAAATATCATTTCCTGACTTCTATTAATATTCAAACTGGGGAGATAAAGCCAGGCTGATATTATCACAACTAATACTAACCATACTACTGTTTTACTGTCGATTCAAACAACAAAGCATTAAGTGGGTCCCACAATGTTAGTTGTGTTGGATTCATCCTAAGGTCAATTTATCAAATGGATATCAGGATGTCTGTATGAGAATCGGTATTTTCTTAGGTAAAGCTAGTAGGTACTTAGATTTGCTTAACAATTATGTTTCCCAGTAGGAGATAAGACCAGTAGGAGATCAAAGACACAGATGGCAGGATTAAAAGTACATTCATGAAAAGAGACTGCATGTATGTTTGTAAAACAACTTCCCTTAAGCCCAATGATTTAAGAAAAATCAATTCTAGGGGCGATGGGTGGCTCAGCTGGTTAAATGTCCAACTTCAGCTCAGGTCATGATCTTGCGGCTCCTGATTTCAAGCCCCGCATGGGTCGGGCTCTGTGCTGACAGTTCAGAACCTGGAGCTTGCTTCCGATTCTGTGTCTCCCTCTCCCCCCCTTCCCTCCCTGTTCCCTCAAAAATAAATAAACATTGGGGCGCCTGGGTGGCGCAGTCGGTTGGGCGTCCGACTTCAGCCAGGTCACGATCTCGCGGTCCGGGAGTTCGAGCCCCGCGTCGGGCTCTGGGCTGATGGCTCAGAGCCTGGAGCCTGTTTCCGATTCTGTGTCTCCCTCTCTCTCTGCCCCTCCCCCGTTCATGCTCTGTCTCTCTCTGTCCCAAAAATAAATAAAAAACGTTGAAAAAAAATTAAAAAAAAAATAAATAAACATTAAAAATTCAAAAAAAAAAAAAAAAAGCAAGAGAAACATTCTACTCTGTAGTAGTAGGGGCAAAAATATAAACTACAAATCAAGAGACATAGATTCTAATCCCAGGTCTCTTACTGTAGGTAAAACAAACACTATCTGGCTCTCAAGTATTAGTAAAAAAAAGAACTTGCAGGGGCGCCTGGGTGGCGGAGTCGGTTAAGCGTCCGACTTCAGCCAGGTCACGATCTTGCGGTCCGTGAGTTCGAGCCCCGCATCAGGCTCTGGGCTGATGGCTCGGAGCCTGGAGCCTGTTTCCGATTCTGTGTCTCCCTCTCTCTCTGCCCCTCCCCCGTTCATGCTCTGTCTCTCTCTGTCCCAAAAATAAATAAACGTTGAAAAAAAAAATTAAAAAAAAAAAAAAAAGAACTTGCAGCATTTGGGGAACCCTTTTACACACACTCAAAATATCAGACCCTGAATAGCCAAAACAATCTTGAGAAATAAAGTTGGAGGTCTCACATTTCTAGATTTCAAAACTTACTACAAAGTTGCAGTTATCAAAGTTATGCCAGTGTGGTACTGCCATAAAGGTGGAGACACGGACAAATGGAATACAAGAGAGAGCCCAGAAGTGAATCCTCACATATGTGTTAAAAGACGTTGGACAAAGGTGCCAAGACCAATCAGTGGGGAAAGAATAGTTGTTTCAATAAATGGTTTTGGGAAAACGGAATATCCACATACAAGGAATGAAGATGAACTCTTACTTTATACCATATACAAAAATGTACTGAAAAATGTATCAAACACCTAAATGTAAGACCTAAAACTATAAAACATATCAGGAAAAGCTTCATTGGGTTTTGCAACAATTTCTTAGATGTGACACCAAAAGCACAGGCAAGGCAATAAAATTAAATACATAAACTGGACTACATCAAAATTTAAACTTTTATACATCAAAGGACATTATCAACGCAGTGAAAAGACAATCCACACAGAATGGAAGAAAATATTGCAAAGCATGTATCTGATAGGGGGTTAATATCCAGAATATATAAAGAACTCCTACAACTCAACAACCAACAGCCACAAAACAACCAGATTCAAAAACAAGGAAAGGACCTGAATATACATTTCTTCATAGAAGATACATATATAGCCAATAAGCATATGAAAAGATGCCAACATCACTAATCATTACAGAAATGTAAATCAAAACCATAATGAGATACCAATTCACATCCATTAGGATGGCTACTATTTAAAAAAAGGAAAATAGGGGTACCTGGGTGGCTCAGTCAGTTGAGCCTCTGACTTCAGCTCAGGTCATGATCTTGCAGTTTGGGAGTTCAAGCCCTGCGTCAGGCTCTATGATGACAGCTCAGAGCCTGGAGCCTCCTTCGGATTTTGTCTCCCTCTCTGTCCCTCCCCCACTTGCATTCTGTCTCTCTCCCTCTCAAAAATAAATAAAACATCTGGCCGCCTCAGTGGCTCAGTTGACTGAGCATCCGACTTCAGCTCAGGTCATGATCTCACGGTTTGTGGGTTTGAGCTCTGTATTGGGCTCTGGGCTGACAGCTCAGAGCCTGGAGCCTGATTCAGCTTCTGTGTCTCCCTCTCTCTGCCTCTCCCCTGCTTGTTCTCTCTCTCTCAAAAATAAATAAACATTAAAAAAATTTATTAAAAATAAATAAATAAAACATTTTCAAATTAAAAAAAAATAAAACAAAATTAAAAAAGCAAAATAGCACATGTTGGTGAGGAGGTAGAATAATTAGAACCCTTGTTCACTTCTGACGGGAATGTAAAACGTGCAGCTGCTATGGAAACAGTACGGTGGTTCCTCAAAACAATTAAAAATAGAATTATCACATATGATCTAGCAATTCCGTCTCTGGGCTTATACCCAAAAGAACTGAAAGCAGACTGAAATATCTGTATAGCCATGGTCATAAGTTGCATTATTCACAATCACCAAAAGGTAGAATCAGCCCAAGTGTCTACTAAAGGATGAATGGATAAACAAAATGTGGTATTTATACACAATGGAATAGTATTCAGCCTTAAAAAGGAGGAAAATTCTGATGCATACCACTATGTGGATGAACCTTGAGGATTATGTTAAGTGAACCAAGCCAATCACAAAGAGACAAATACTAGATGACTTCACTTATATGAGGCACTTAGAGTAGTCAAATTCATTCAAACAAAAAGTAGAATGGTAGTTGCCAGGGGCTGGGGAGAAAAGGGGATGGAGAGTTACTGTTGAATGGTTACAGAGTTTCAGTTTTGCAAGATGAAAAAAGTTCTGGAGATGGATGCAGTGAGGGCTGCACAATGTGAATGGGCACTGAATTATTTACTTTAAAATGTTTTGAAATACTAACTTTTATGTTCTATATATTTTACCATAACTACATTAAAAACACAAAAACAAACCCTAAAGTACTGGATGTAATTGTTACCGAACTGAAGTGTTCCAACTTCAATTTTGGTATTATCCCAGTAATTTTTTATGCTTATGGTCAATAACCCCTTCAGGGTTTTGCTAATTGAGCCCCTGAAGCATTCTGAATCAAGGTAAACATGAAGTAAAGAAAACCGATTCTCAGACCATACTTATAAGCATTTCCTGGGCAAAAGATTCCCTTAACTCACCAATGTCAAGAATTCTATCTCCAGGTCGGTTCCACCTCCAGCCTTCCAGCTGCTGATGTTCAGTGTATTGTAGTCGTCTGTCATGGAACACTACACGGAATATACTCTAAAAGGGAGCAACACAATCAAATGATAATAGGATCCTTTAAAAGTCAGTGCTGACCTGTCAAAAACAATGAAATCTTGCCATGTGCAACAACGTGGATGGAGCTAGAGTATATCATGCTAAGCGAAACAAGTCAGTCAGAGAAAGACAAAATACCATATGATTTTACTTGTATGTAGAATTTAAGAAACAAAACAGACGAACATATGGGAAAGGGAAAAAAAAGGAGGGAAGCAAACCATAAGAGACTCTTAAAGATAGAGAGAACAAACTTGAGAATGCAAGCTGGTGCAGCCGCTCTGGAAAACAGTATGGGGGTTCCTCAAAAAACTAAAAACAGAACTACCCTACGACCCAGCAATTGCACCACTAGGCATTTATCCAAGGGATACAGGTGTGCTGTTTCAAAGATGCACGTGCACCCCAATGTTTATAGCAGCACTATCGACAATAGCCAAAGTATGGAAAGAGCCCAAATGTCCATCGATAGATGAATGGATAAAGATGTGCTGTGTGTGTGTGTGTGTGTGTGTGTGTGTGTGTGTGTGTGTGTAATGGAGTATTACTCGGCAATCAAAAAGAATGAAATCTTGCCATTTGCAGCTACATGGATGGAACTGGAGGGGATTATGCTAAGTGAAATTAGTCAGAGAAAGACAAAAATCATATGACTTCACTCATATGAGGACTTTAAGAGACAAAACAGATGAACGTAAGGGAAGGGAAACAAAAATAATATAAAAACAGGGAGGGGGACAAAAACAGAAGAGACTCATAAATATGGAGAACAAACTGAGGGTTACTGGAGGGGTTGTGGGAGGGGGGATGGGCTAAAGAGTAAGGGACACTAAGGAATCTACTCCTGAAATCATTTTTGCACCATATGCTAACTAATTTGGACGTAAATTTAAAAAAAAATTAAAAATTAAAAAAAAAAGGATTTAAACATGAAACAAACAAAGAGAACAAACTCTGAGGGTTGGTGGAGGGAGGTGGGTGGGGGATGGGCTAAATGAGTGATAGGTATTACGGCAGGCACTTGTGATGAGCGCTGGGTATAATATGTAAGTGATAAATCACTAAATTCTACTCCTGAAACCAATATTACACTATATGGTAACTAACTAGAATTTAAATAAAAATTTGAAAAAATAAATAAAAATAAAAATCAGTGCTGACAAAAGAAAACCAGCAGAAGTTACCTCCAGTTAGTTTTCTAGATATAACCTAAAATTATTTTTCCTAACACCTGTTTCACCCTATGGGTGCCTGGGTGGCTGGGTCAGTTAAAGCATGACTCTTGCTTTTGGCTCAGGTCATGATCTCACGGCTTATAGGTTCGAGCCCCATGGTCGGGCTCTGCGCTGGCAGCACAAAGCTTGCTGGGGATTCTCTGTCTCTCTCTCTCTCTCTCTCTCTCTCTCTCTCTCTCTCTGCCCCTCCCCTGTGCTCTCACTCTATCTCTCAAAAATAAATTAAAAAAAAAAATCTGTTTCACCCTAAAACCCATCACACCATGCCAAATTCTACTTTGGGGTAAATTTTATAAGTGCTCAGATATAATCTTTATAGTTACTAGTACCATATTTAATACTTGGCTTAAACATCAGTCCTGATGGACTGGGTATAAAGGATTCCTATTAGAAGCATTTCTACAAGTTTCTACTCTTACCATGTAATATCCAGCTCAGCTCTTCAGATGTATATGAAAAACTCACCAAGCTCCCTCCTTGCTAACCCACCACACGACACTGAGGGTAAGCAGGGGCTGTATCAATCAACTTCCCTTTTGTTACTCTGGCTTTGTGGAGGTGCTTATTTATATCCCCCCCACCAACTTTCACAGCGGCTGACCAAACTCTTCAGTCCCAAATGTGCTGTGAATTCATTGCTCGAAGTCTAGACTAAAATAACTGCTATTCATTAACAGCAGTTTCTGTTTTTCTTGTTACTAGACCAAGTATCCAAAGAGACACTGGAGCTTTTCTAAAAATTTCAAGGAGGTTACTCTATTCCACCCAAAACAACTTCACTGAGCCAGGAGACTACTTTGACATGGAGTAGTAAGCCTTCTGTTTCCGCAGCTGTGAAAAATCTAAGTGAATAAGGGGGCTCACTCTCACGCCAAAGGAATTACAGCTTCCCACTCTGCCAGCAAATTGTAGTGGGTAAGAGATACCACCAAGCCCTTAATGGAAGCAAAAGAATATTACCCAAAAAGGGTCAGTAAAAGAATACTGCGCAGAGAAATGATTTACTCATTTTCCTTTACCTTCACCAACTTGCCATTAATTTCTGGAAGTTCTCCAAGTTTCCTATTGTCTAGCATACGAATTTCATAAGACTGTCCTAGAAGAAAAAGTAACTACATATTATATTAATCATAAATTAACTTTGCAAGATGCACAAAGAATAAAATCCAGCTGAATATGCAAGAGTATAATATTATTAGTATTATTAACAAAACTATAATCCTTTACTATGTGCTAGGCACAGTGCTAAGTGTTTTCATACATTATACAATTAACTGATACAATCCTCAAAACTACTATCAATCCCATTTTTACAGATACAGGAATTGAAACGTAAAGAGTTTAAGTAACTTGTCCAAGGCCATGCAACTGGAAAACAGAGCTGGGTAAGGTAATACTTCTCGGTTGGTAACCAATGAATGGGGATGTCCAGGGACCATGGATTAGAAAGAAAGAGGGAGACAGGAACTAAAAATGGGCAAGTACACAAAAGAAGCCAGTAATATACATTAAACATGACATTAAGGTGAAAATCTCTGAAGTAAGGCTTCAACTCTGACAGGTCACGCTAGAAAGATGTACTTTTTACATATAAGTATACCTACTAAAATATCATCAATCCAGCATATCTTCAATAATACTAACAAATAAGGAAGCATCTAACCTTGATTGAGATATGTCAGGGTTTCATCATGGAGTTTCACTGCTGGAGAGGTAGCAGCACAAAGCACGTATTGAAAAGGTAGGATTTTATTCTCATTATCAGGGGGCAAACTTGACTCTTCTTGCTTAAAAATGGGCAACGCAAGGACATCACTGAAATAAAACAAATAACTTACATTAACATCGGACAGAAGTGCAAAAGTGGATTTATGCTGAAACAATTTAACTGCAATTTGCTTTGGAAAACTATACACATTATTCACTTTAAAAAAAAAAACAAAAAACAAAAAACATTACTCATTTTGATGAAGTTTCTTCCCAACCACTCAGTTCAGATTACCTGCTGTGATAGTCCCCTCACCACAACAATGTGGGCAATGACAGATAGATATTCACTGCTAAGACCATCTAGACAGGGGTTCCTAAAAGGGCTCTGAAAATTATATGCAGAGTTCCAAAATGTCAATTTAGGATGCTCAGTAATGTGTTTGTTCTTAGAAAGGCACCAACTACAGTTATCTTTATAACCAGCTGATCTACTCTAAGGACTAAAACAAGACTCAGAATTCCTAGAAGCCACTTGAAAAGGACAAATCAATGACCAGTGTATATTTCAAGGTCAGCTTACACTCTGTGGAATACAGCTAACTAGAAGTGCTGTGTTTCAGTTCCTAAAAGCCTTACGCAAATCTTAGACAAGCTCTCTAGTCTTCACTCCTTCATCTATAAAATGGGAACCACATCTGCTCTCTAGAGTAAATATGTAAGAAAGTATTTTGGAATTCATAAGGGACTAAAATTGATGTAAAGGATTAACAGTAATCTTCCCTCATAAACTCTAGCCATGGATTAGTGGGAAAGAACATCCTGGGCCCTATCCTGGAGACCGACTGTTATGATCAACATTTGCTCCAAACTTTAAAAGAATCTTAATAGATGTACCAAATTAAAAAGTGTTTCCAATTATCTCAAGACATGCCACAAAATTAAATGTATTTTATTTTACTTTAAAGAATTTGTACATGTAATCACCAGAACAGCTAAAATTAAAAAGAATGACAACCCAAATGTTGGCAAGGATGTGGAACAACCAGAACTCTTATTCTTTGCCAGCAGGAGTGTAAAATAGCACAACCACTTTGGAAAAAGGTTTGACCATTTCTTATAAAAGTAAACATCTATCTGCCCTTTGATCCAGCAATTCTATTCATAGGTATTTATCCAAGAGAAATGAAAATATAAGTCCATGTAAAGCTTGTACATAAATGCTCATAGCACAAAAGCAAAAATGGGAAAGAATCCAAATGTTTATAATTAAGAGAAACGGATGCACAAACTGTGGTATATTCCATACAGTAGAATACTACTCAGCAAAACAAAGGAATGGAACAACATGGATGAATCTCGCAGACACGATAATGAACAAAAGAAGCTACACAAAAAGAATATATAATGTATGATTCCATTTATATGGTGTTCTAAAACAGGCAAAACCAAGGAGAACAGTGGTTTCCTGGCAGGGCAGAGATTGCTTGGAAGACATACAAGAGAACCTTCCGGGGAGATAAAAATGTTCTACACGATGTTAAGTGTGTGGGCAACACGAAAATTCTTTATTTTTTTTTTTTATTAAAAAAATTTTTTTTAACGTTTATTTATTTTTTTGGGACAGAGAGAGACAGAGCATGAACGGGGGAGGGGCAGAGAGAGAGGGAGACACAGAATCAGAAACAGGGTCCAGGCTCCAAGCCATCAGCCCAGAGCCCGACGCGGGGCTCGAACTCACGGACCGCGAGATCATGACCTGGCTGAAGTCGGACGCTTAACCGACTGCGCCACCCAGGCACCCCGAAAATTCTTTAAATGTACCCTCAGCAGTGTACAAACATCCTCCCCAAACATTACAGAATCGTTACATTCAGGCAAAAACCACCATTGACAGAAAAATGGCTGAACTCAGGTAAATCTTAGAGACAACATTAAAAATTCTCATTGGAAAGCAAAACAAGCAGAAAATGCTCTGATTATTGTCCTAATAATCCACACAGGAGTAATAAAAATTTAATGGTATTAATGCTAACAAACAAAACAAGCAGGGGGAAGGGAAGAGTAAAAGAAATTTCTCTTTTCTGCTGATGTCTAAACAGCAAGGTTACGTGTTATTAGTTGAATCCAGGCACTCGGGACGCAAACCAGCTTTTATGGAACACAAGTTTCTTGTTGCTAAGAAGTATCTCAAAGGCTAGAAAAACAAAACGTGCTTTCATCCCCTTAGGTCTGGAGGTGTGTGTGCTGTGCTCAAATGCATGGGGTTGAGTGGAGAAGGCAAGGACTCCCTCTTTCTGTCTGTATTAATTTGTCAGATAAACATACTACCGATCCCTTGAGACTACTTAAAACTGTAGAAGCATGGGTTTTCTAGAAAAGTATTCCATGCCAGTTCCTCCACTTCTACAGTCAGGAAGTTACCAATGCTCCCACCACAAACAGTACAGAACATAAAGCAAAACACTACAAAACTTCAGAAACATGATGGTAGTCTTTGGGAGACTTTATTACCATACCATTCCCAATACATATCATTCTCAAAAACATCACCTCTGATGATTCTTTGAAAGATTAGTGAAGATTATCAGGAATCAAGGCAAATCGGATTTTGCAACATAGCAACAGCTCAACCTTTAGGAATGTAGGGTATTTTTTTTCTTCTCAATGTTACTGCCTAGCAAAGTTAATATATAGCAATAGTCCCTAGTCATCTCAATATAATGTGGCTTTACATCTAATCCCTCATGACTAAGCAAAGGACTGTCATTTGATGCTCAAATTTTAAAACGAATTCTACAAGCTACCTCTAAAATTAAATAACTCAAAACAGCCAAACCAAATACACAAAGCTATATTTTCTCATCAGAGCTTTTAAGATCCCAAAACCTCAAACATATTTGAACTATTCATGTTCTTGCAATACTGCATTTCTTTTACTCTGCTGTGGATCAAAAATACCATTTGATTTCACATTCCCAGAGGTGGAGGCTAAAGGTCATTGGCAAACACAGTTCTAGGCCCCTGTTTATAGCAAAACAGTGATGAATTAAGTAAGAAATCGTAACAGATTTGGAAATACAAAAGTCTGCTCCTCTGTCTCAGGGGTAAATGGAGCATGGATTAGGGAAACCCACTCTGGTGGAGTCTTAAGTAGTTGGTACCAATGTATAATTTAGCATTTTATTATTTTATCTGATTGCTTCATGTATTTATTTTTTTTAAGATTTTATTTATTTTATTTTTCAAAAAAGATTTTTTTTGTTAAGTAATCTCTACACCTAATGTGGGACTTGAATTCATGACCCAGAAATCAAGAGTCCTTTGTTCTACCAACTGAGCCAGCCAGGTGCTCCTGCTGCATATATTTAATTCATTCCAATGAAACATAAGCAGTTTGAAGGAGCAACTTCTGTTTTCTGTTCTTAGTAAATATTTGTTGCTGTGATTTACATTTTTGTTTGCATTTTCCGGAATATTCAGCACTAGTACACTGTGATCATTTTATTTTTTTAATGTTTATTATTTTTGAGGGAGAGACAGAGAGAAAGAGAGCAAGCAGGGGAGGGTCAGAGAAAGAGGGAGACACAGAATTGGAAGCAGCCTCCAGGCTCTGAGTTGTTAGCATGTGGGGCTCAAACTCACAGACTGCGAGATCATGGCCTGAGCTGAAGTCGGCCGCTTAACCAACTGAGCCACCCAGGCGCCCCTTATTGCGATCATTTTAGAGTTTGACATCTCACCCTATCTGTGATCAAATGTAAGGATACAGAAATCTCACCTGCTAAAAAGATAACTTGAGTGTATGTTAAATACGTGCATTGCTAAGTGGAAATTCACACCCGAGAGTGAAAACATAGCAGAAAGCATCTGAGTGGAAGCAACACAGGAACAGAAGCACAATTAGAAGTGATCTTGCCTATATGTAACCGGGATTCCATGAAGAGCTGCTTCACGGTCTTCTGAGGCATAAACTACTCTTTCCAGATAAGGCAGCCTCTGAATGTCTGTACTAAATTCACAGCTACGGTTTACTTAACCTTCCCCCTCAGGCCTACTAGCTGCTAAATGCCTTCTTCTAGAGACAGCCTACTGAAGACAGAGGGAAAGGTTTGATGAGCTCTCCTTGAGTAAGAGAGGCAAGTAGACAGGTTGTCCATAGCATCAAGGGAAGTCACAAAAAAGGATGCGATCTTCCCATTTGTGACAACACGGATGGATCTGGAAGGTATTATGCTAAATGAAATAAGTCAGATTGAGAAAGACAAATACCATATGATTTCACTTCTGTCTGGAATCTAAAAAACAAATGAATAAACAAACAAAAAGCAGACCTATAGAGAACAAACTGATGGTTGCCAGAGGGAAGGGAGTGAGGGGAAAGGCAAAATGAATAAAAGGGAATAGGAGACACAAGCTTCCAGTTATAGAATGAGTTAAGTCACAGGAATAAAAGGCACAGCACAGGGAACACAGCTGATGATTACTGTGTGCATTGCATGGTGACAGATGGCAACTACACTTGTGGTGAGCACAGCATACGTATAGAGAAGGTGAATTATTGTGTTGTACACCTGAAACTAATGGAATACTGTATATGTCAGCTATACTCAAATTTTAAAGATCTAAATAAGAAATAAATAAATAAAACAAATTAATGCTATAAAAACTACACTGCCAACAAAACACACTTATTTTCATTCTTTCTGGTAAAGAAACAGCAGTAAAGAATTTAAACAATATGGTCAGATCCAAAGAATAAGCAGGTGGGTAAGAAACAAAACAAAACAAAACAAAACAAAGTGGGAGAGATAAAGAGAGAAAAGACTCTGGCCCCATTAAGAGAATGATAGGACAACCACCTCTTTTCCTCCATCTTTTCACATGCTCTTGTCCTATGGCTTTCAAATTTTTCTGAATACCATTTACGTTAAGTACTTTCTTGAAAAAAAAATTTAAAGTTTATTTATTTTGAGAGAGAGAGAGAGAGAGAGCACAAGCAGGGGAGAGGTAGAGAGAGAGGGAGAGAGAATTCCAAGCAGACTCCATACTGCCAGTGTGGAGCCTGATGCAGGGCTCGATCCAATGCACCATGAGACCATGACCTAAGCCAAATCGAGAATCAGATGCTTAACTGACTGAGTCACCCAGGCTCCCCTAAGTAAGTCGTTTTTATATTAAGACTCAGTGGATGTGTCCCCAGAACTGAAATAAGTTTCATAAAACAATACTTATTAATTTTGGTATTTTCTATAGCACTTCATTTTTGAAAACGTTGACCACAACCTGCAGTTTGAAGAACACTGCTCCTCTTTCCCTTAAAACTTTGCACTAAATTAAACCAAGTTTATTTACAATCCCTTTATTAGTATTCAAAAAACAACACAATAAAAGACAAGTCTTCCAGATCAGACTGTCATTCAGCTACTCAAGAATAGGTTATATTATCTACTTTAATAGACAAAGAAATACAGAGACTTACACAGAGAGTAAACACAGACAGTACTTCCTCAACTCATTATTAGCTCCCTTTTGGCTCTCTCATTTTTAAATTCATACAGCACATAACTCTCCATTGCAAAGGAACAAAGAATGCTGCAAAATATAACAGCCAGCATATTCACACTGAAGACTGTCTTAAAAACTGCGATCCAAATCCTGCTTTTTTAAGTCAGAAAATATCTGGAAGTAAAATAGTTTTCAAGTAATCTTCTGCCGTAACTTGTAGACTGCATTACTAAATTAGAGTCAAATCCGTATGGAAGGCATATAAAGATCAGTGCTGTTAACCTTGGGTGCATATTAACAATTGATGGTGGGGTGGTGGTTAAAACTCCTTCCTGGGCCATATCCTGTGCCAATTAAATCAGAAGGGGGGCAGATCATGAGCTTAATTACTTAGTTCCATGTCTTAATAAGCCAACATAATGGGTATGATCTCCATGTCATCGAAGATGACCACCTCCCTATACCAAAATCTGATTTTCCAGAGGTCCTCAATGAGCCATCCTGAAACACTACCTCTAATGGAAAGGGAGTTTCTTCAATCTATGCATATCTATCACCACTACTAGAGGGAAAACACTCAGCTTGACATTGAATCAGTAAATCTCTTTCCTTTTTTTTTCCCCCCATTTATTCAGCAAATAGTCTTTGAGCACCTACTATCTTCTGGGCCCTATTTTAGGTGGCAGGGATAGAACAATAATCAAGTACAGATAAGGTCCCCCTTAAAAGTATAGCATCATTGTCTAAATTCCTATCTGTGAACAGCAACAAATCATACTACATTATTCTACAAATACGTATTTGTTTTATTTCCAGTTCATTGTCCTTACAGTATTACAGATACTCAAGTAAGCATAAATGAATCATTATAGAATACAGAGCAAAAATGATACAACTCAAAAAGGCTTAGTATATCTCTAGCAGGTGTTTTACATAACTCTGACCTGAGTATCTTAACTCCACTACTCCTTTCCAGCTGCAAACCTGGAATGCAGACTGTCCAGTGAGTAGGACATCAAAATGACAAGTGAGCAGTAGATAAAAACACCATATCTGGATTTTATGCTGATGATGCCCCTGACAGAGATATTGGTCATCTGACAAGTCTTTCTTGTCAGAAAGTATTTATGGAACTTTTTTCAAGATCTCAATACTGGGCTTAATGCTCTTTAAGCACTTTAAGAAGTACTTCTAGATATAAACCATTCTATTTCTTCCACACAGTTATGAGAGACCAGCAGTTTGAATAGTTGTCATTCATTACATACTCAAAGTTTACCCAAAAATGAAGCTAATTCCTCTCCCTCTACCCCAGTCTCTGGATCTTCCTCATTCTACTCTGTTGAATTATTTGTCAACTACTATTTATTTACTGCTATAAGCAATGCACTTTTTATTTTTCCTTAGCTTAGAAAGTCAATAAAAACTTCTCACTTCAAACCTGTCTGCAAGCCTTATTTCTTTTCAAAGCTGAAAAGTATCTGACCCATTTCAGATACAAATTTACTTCCAGAAAACTTGCAAGATATTAAAAGTTTAATCAAAGAAATATGAATCAGCAAAGCCCTACCTCAGGAGATTTGCCAGATATAGGCCTGCTTTCTGTTGTTTTTTTTTTTTTTCCCTACATTACAGGATTAGCTCTGACCAGCCTATAAATCTCATTAAAACACTGCTAATTGAAAATATCACCTGTGGCATCATTAGTATCAGGCTCTTCTATTAAATTTGAAATTACTGACTCTTCCCCTTTAGGTGATAAATGGCAAACTGCAACAATATTCGTGTGTTATATATTCCAGGAATCTGACAATTTTGATAAAGGAAGTGGAACCCCCCCCCCCCTTTTCAGTATTCAAAATCTGATTATCTACCATCAGAGTATGACCTAAAGGGGAAAACAAGATTGTTCTGTCTTCCTGCGACTAAGGGAAACCATACATAGACCCTTATATGGTGCTGAGCCTCAAATCTTCTTTTCAAGTCCAAAATGTCTACCATTTCTTTTCTTTTTTTTTTTTCTTTTCTTTTCTTTTTTCTTCCTCTTCCTCTTCTTCTTCTTCTTCTTTGATGTAGTTCAGCTTCCTTCCCTCTTCACAGACAAGCATCACTCACCACCTATCTGTTGGTGTTCTGTTTTGCTCATTTCATCCCCACTACCAAGCCTATCTTCAAAGCCCCCAAATCTCCTTGGTCCCCCATTCCTCGCTGCAGTGAAATACAAGCATAGATTTTTTTTTTTTAAGGCTTTAATTGCTAATGACTTTTGGGAAAATCCTAAACGTACCAGAACATTAGTCCTATGAAATGGTAAAAAGGCCTTGGCGATCTCTCTTCCCTTTGTGCACCCAGTGGTAAGCCTTATGAAAATCGCTCCTCTTTCAAACCATACCTTTGATGAAAGCCTAGTCTTCTAAAATGGCCAACACATTCCCTGGAGATATTGCAAATTAGGCTGATGATGTAATCAGAGCAGAACTGTTATTTGCTCCCTTTCTTTTACAGTAGGTAGACAGAGGGAAGTAATCTGCATTTCTAAGAATATGCAGAGCAGAAGATACCTATGAAACTTCAACGCTTCTCAGGGACAATAACCATCTTTTTATCAATATCAGCCAATCTGCAGCCAGAGTAACCTTTAAAAATGTAAATTTGGTGCCCCGGGGTGGCTCAGTTAAGCCTCCTACTTCAGCTCAAGTCAAGATCTCACGGTTCCTGGGTTCGAGCCCCGTGTTGGGCTGTCAGCCCAGAGCCTGGAGCTGCTTTAGATTCTGTCTCTCCCTCTCTCTTCTTTTAAATAAAAAATTTTTAAAAACATAAATTTAAGGGGCACCTGGGTGGCTCAGCTGATTAAGTGTCTGAATCCTGATTTCAGCTTAGGTCATGATCTCATGGTTTCCCGGGTTTGAGCCCTGCATCAGGCTCTGTGCACTGACTGTGAGGTTCCTGCTTACGATTTTCCCTCTCTCTGTGTCCCTCCCTATTCACACTCTCTCAAAAATAAATAAACTTAAAAAAATAAAATTCCTATAAATTAATATGAAAAAGACCAACTCCCCTCCCCCCCCCAAAAAAACTTGAATACTTACTTCTCAAGAGAAAACATGAATGGCTAGTAAACATGTTGAACAGGTGCTCAGACTCATAAAAAATCAGGAAAACGCAAATAAAACCACAATGAAATCCACATCCACTAACTGACAAAAATTAAGACACTGACTAAATAAAATACTGGTTAGGATGTAGAACAACCAAAACTTTTAAACTCCTAAGTATACTGGGAAAAACAAGTTAGCATTATTTTGAATAAAGATACACAAACTTCGAGCTGCCTTGGTGGCTCAGTAGTTTAAGTGCTGGACTTCCTCTCAGATCATGAGCTCAGGTCATGATCTTGCAGTTCGTGGCTTTGAGCCCCCTGTCTGGCTCTGTGCTGACATCTGGGAGCCTGGAGCCTGATTCAGATTCTGCATCCCCCTCTCTCTCTGTCCCTTCCTGCTCTTGTGTTTTAAAACAAACATTTAAAAAACAAAAAGGGGGGCGCCTGGGTGGCGCAGTCGGTTAAGCGTCCGACTTCAGCCAGGTCACGATCTCGCGGTCCGTGAGTTCGAGCCCCGCGTCGGGCTCTGGGCTGATGGCTCAGAGCCTGGAGCCTGTTTCCGATTCTGTGTCTCCCTCTCTCTCTGCCCCTCCCCCGTTCATGCTCTGTCTCTCTCTGTCCCAAAAATAAATAAACGTTGAAAAAAAAAAAATCCAGCAATTACATTAATCCTACAACCCCTCTGCCTGAAACATTTTCTTTCTCCATCTTTGCAGGCTCAAATCTTACTCTTCTTTCAGATACGCCTTCAGGAGGTAGTATTTAGTATTTCTATGCTCTAAACACCTGTAGGACTTTATCTCTAAGTGCTCTGATGTATCAGTTTCTAGCTTGTATCATACCTATTTAAATACATGTCTTATCTTCTCTAGCAAATTATAAGCAACTAGAGGACAAAAAGTTGCTTGATTTTGTCTTTTAATCACCATGGCACCAGACACAGCACTACATATAGAAGTGTATGGTTAAGACTCAAAGCTACACAATCAAGCTGGAACACAAAACCTAGCATTCAGAAGGCACTCAAGTATGTGTTGAAGGAATAAAAATCTGCTGAGGGACTGAATCAACCAGGACTTGATGTGCACACAAAGCATGAAGTAGCCGTGAAAGAAAATCACAACATCAATTTGTGTATCCAAAGCCCCCAATCTATTTTTCTCCCAGATTCTGGTTTGATGTTGCATCAGGAGAGCCAGCTATCAGCTACAAATGGAAACTACTGCCAACCAGGCAGACAAAGAATGAGGGCAGGGCAGGAGGAGGTGGAAAAAAGAAAGAGAAGGTAACAAAGCAGAAGGAAGGAATGGCAACGCTGGAGGTCAACTTCCATAAGTATTCCAAGAGAGCAAGAACCAGAAGGAAGCAAAGTTACAGACCTTTGGCAAAAAAGACAAGGAATGACAGGACAAGTTAAAAAGACGAGGAAAGCGAGCCAGCAATCGATTATGCGCTAGACACTCTTGGACTTATATTATGCAGTATTTCAGACTTTACAAGAAGGTTAAAAAAAAAAAAAAAACTTAACAGATACCTGTGTACGCTCCACTCAGCTTAAGAAATAAAGCACTAACAGGGAGGGGTGCCTGGGTGGCTCAGTCAGTTAAGCGTCTGACTTCAGCTCAGGTCATGATCTCATGGCTCCTGAGTTCAAGCCCTGCGTGGGGCTCTGTGCTGACAGCTCAGAGCCTGGAGCCTGCTTCCAATTCTGTCTCTGTCTCTCTCTCTCTGCCTCCTCTGCTCACTCACTGTCTCTCTTTCAAATATAAAAAAACATGGGGCGCCTGGGTGGTGCAGTCGGTTAAGCGTCCGACTTCAGCCAGGTTACGATCTCGCGGTCCGTGAGTTCGAGACCCGCGTCAGGCTCTGGGCTGATGGTTCAGAGCCTGGAGCCTGTTTCCGATTCTGTGTCTCCCTCTCTCTCTGCCCCTCCCCCGTTCATGCTCTGTCTCTCTCTGTCCCAAAAATAAATAAACGTTAAAAAAAAAAATTAAAAAAAATAAAAAATAAAAAATATATAAAAAAACATTTAAAAAAAAGAAAGAAAGAGCACTAACAGTTGAAGCCCTCTATACCCTTCCTCCATTGTATCCCCCTTTAACTTCCAGAGGCAACAGTAACATAAATTTGGAGTTAAACATTCTTACTCATTTCTTTGTATTTTTACAGTGGTGCCATCTTTTTAAAAAGCAGTGGTAAATTTTATGGTAAAGGGAGGAATCTCACCCAAATACACAGTCCATCATAAGACACTGAGAGTAAGAGGGAAAGTAAAGGCACAGTCAGTAACAACTGACCAATTCTAAGACCCAAAAAAATGGAAGATTTAGGAGATGGATGGGTAACAGTTGAAGGGGGAAAAGTGAAGGCAAACAGTAGTGAAAAAGACGCACAGCAAAAAAGAAGAAAATTCAGGTTTTCATAATAATTTTTTACTGTTTGTTTTTCCAAGAGAGAGGGAGAGAGAGAGACTGAGTATGAGCAGGGGAGGGGCAGAGAGAGAGGGAGACACAGAATCCGAAGCAGGCTTCAGGCTCCAAGCTGTCAGCACAGAGCCCGTTGCGGGGCTCAAACTCACCGACTGTGAGATCATGACCTGAACTGAAGTCGGATGCTCAACCGACTGAGCCACCCAGGTGTCAAAAATTCAGTTTTGATGAAGAGAAATAGTTGCCTCAGAAACTGCTACGCTAGTGGCCTTTGAAACAAAATAGAGTGAATTCAGTTCACATACCCAACAAATCAGCACAAACTATCTGTTAGACACTCTTCTCCTGGAGCATTTATTCTAACTGGGGAAAGTCAAACAAATGAATAAGATATCAGATGTTTGGAAAAAGATAAAGCAGAGCAGAGTAGGCAGAGTACTGGTGAGGACAAGGAGGTGTTTGCTATCATATGTGAAGGTGGTTACAGAACCTCTCTCTGACAAAGTGACATTGGAGCAGAAACCTAAAGCAAGTAGGGAATGCAGAAGACTTTCAGGAAGAGGGGCGCCTGGGTGGCTTAGTTGGTTAAGCATCTTTTGTTTTTTAGTGTTTCTTTTTTTATTAAAAATTTTTTTTAATGTTTATTTATTTATTTTTGAGAGAGAGAGAGAGAGAGAGAGAGAGAGAGAGAGAGAGAGGCAGAGCACAAGCCAGGGAGGGACAGAGAGAGAGGGAGACACAGACTCTGAAGCAGGCTCCAGGCTCCCAGCTGTCAGCACAGAGCCCAACACGGAGCTCGAACCCACAAACCGCAAGATAGTGACCTGAGCCGAAGTCAGCTCCTCAACCCACTGAGCCACCCAGGCGCTCCAAGGAGCTCTACTCTTGATTTTGGCTCAGGTCCTGATCTTACAAACCATGAGCTGATATAGCATGGAGCCTGCTTAGGATTTTCTCTCCCTCTCTTTCTCTGCTCCCTACCCACCCCCCTGGTGTGCATGCACACATGTGTGGGCTCTCTCTCAAAATAAATAAAAATTTAAAAAAAAAGACTTCCAGAAAGAGTAACAGCAAATGCAAAGGCCCTGAGGCAGAAAGGTGCATAGGATTTGAGGGGCCGTAAGACCATCAGATGTGGCTGGGGCAGAGCATGCTATAAAAAGAGTCTAGACAGAATGATCAGAAGGGAACCCTGTGTACATCGATGCCAGAACTGGGGCTTTAATTCAAGACAAGATGCAAAATGAATGGAGGGTTTCCAGGAGAAAAGTGAAATGATCTGCTCTACATTTTAAATAAACTATCATATAATTTATCATTTAAATAGGGACACTTTGTGAGTGAACAAGGGTGCTATTAGCAATTACCTCAGGACAACAGACATTAACAAGACCTTAATTTTAAAAGGCTTCTGTGCAGGGGTGCCTGGGTGGCTCAGTCAGTTAAGCGTCTGACTTCAGCTCAGGTCATGATCTCATAGTGAGTTTGAACCCCATGTTGGGCTCTGAGCTGACAGCTTGGAGCCTGGAGCCTGCTTCAGATTCTGTGTCTCCCTCTCTCTCTTTGTCCCTCCCCTGCTTGTGCACATGTGCTCTCATGCTCTCTCTCTCTCTCTCTCTCTCTCTCTCAAAAATAAACAAACATTTAACAATAAATAAATAAAAGGCTTCTGTGCAGAGCCAGTTTGAAGGGGTTCTTCTGGTCAAATCTGGAATAATTTAATCAAGATATATAATGGTAGTAAAAGATTACAATATATTGAATAAAGTAAAAATCTGAGACTACATTGTTAAAAAATAAATCAATAAGAAGGGAAAGTTCCCTCTTACAGTAGACAGCCAACTAGTAAATGTAGAAGGAAAGACATAATTAGAAAGTCATCATTTGGGACGCCTGTGTGGCTTAGTCGGTTAAGCATCCCACTCTTGGTTTCAGCTCAGGTCATGATCTCAGGGTTTCATGAGTTCAAACCCTGCATCTGGCTCTGTGCTGACAGGGCAGAGCCTGCTTGGAATTCTCTCCCTCTCTCTCTCTGCCCCTCCCCTGTTCATGCAGTCTCTGTCTCTCTCAAAAATAAATACGTAAAGCTATATAAATATATATATATGAAAATTATCATTTAGCAATCATCATAAAGAAAATTGATTAGGGCAAGAATCATCAATAAATGCTAAAACTGGTTGGTGAAAATTTGAAAACAGGATATGTACATGGTGTCAAAATGTCGCCCCTACAGAATGCTAATTACAAAAGGCAAAGCAATAAATTTATAATGGAGAAAATTGGCATACCCCACCTTAACCAAGTGGTCAAAATTAACATTGCCAGCAATGGGACCAATCAATAGCATGTGTACCCTAATATGATACACAGAGAACTCAGCATCCCTTCTTAGGTAGTACCACCCAAAGCGCATAACCTGAATCTACCATGAGGAAACATCAGACAAACCCAAACTGAGGGATATTCTACAAAATAACTGACCTCTACTCATCAAATTGTTAATGTCATAAAAATACAAAGACTCGGGGCGCCTGGGTGGCTCAGTCGGTTGAGCATCCGACTTTGGCTCAGGTCACGATCTCACGGTCCGTGAGTTCGAGCCCCGCGTCGGGCTCTGGGCTGATGGCTCGGAGCCTGGAGCCTGCTTCCAATTCTGTGTCTCCCTCTCTCTCTGCCCCTCCCCCGTTCATGCTCTCTTTCTGTCTCACAAATAAATAGACGTTAAAAAAAATATACAAAGACTAATGATCTGCTCTAGATTAAAGGAGATAAAAGACATGACAACGGAGTCAATACATGATCTTGGATATTTTTTTGCTATAAAGGACATTATTGGGACAATTGGCAAAATTTGAATAAGGTCCACAGATTAGATCATACAGTGTATTGTGTGTTAAGCTCCTAATTTTGATCACTATATTATAGTTACGTAAGAGCATTTCATGTTTTTTTCCTGCCCCTCCACCGGAGAATTTCATGTTTTTTAAAAACACACACTGAAGTTTTTAGGCGTTAAGGGACACTGCAACTGCAACTTAAACAGTTCAGATTAAAAAAATAATAATAATTCTAGGTGTTGGGGAGGAGCAGAAGAGAGGAAGATAAAACAAATATAGCAAAATGTTAACATGTGAGTAATCTCGGTGAAGGGTATTTACAACTTCTTTGCACTGTTTTTGCAAATCTTCTTCAAGTCTGAAATTATTATTATTTTTTATGAACAGAATACACATAGACTTCTAAGTTTCTGTGTAGAGAACAGGCTATGGGGGTGATGAGTGCAGAGTTGGAAGCAGGGCTGGACCAGTTAAAAGGCTACTATAGATTAAGGACAGAGGTCATGAAAGACTGCACAGTAGGAAGCTCCAGGAATTGGTCCCTCCACCAAAATAACTATTGAGCCGGCACAAAATGCTTGAAGCAACTATTCTGGAACTCTGGAATCTGGTCAAATACTTGCAGCAAACAAGGGAATGCTTGAAGAAGAAAGAGGCTGGTAAATTTTAGTGAATTTCAGCATCTGGCACACCATCTACCTTCCCCTAGCTCCCAGTCCCATGGCACACAGCTGTGGGGACAGTAGCCTGGGATCCTGTTGCAGTCTGCTGGTGTCAGGGTGGGCAATAGGGACCTTGTCCTCCAAAACTCAGCATTATATATTCTGATTACTGCTTTTGATTGCTGAAGAGCTGGCACACAGGCTGGACATTGTTTCAACCACCATGGCTGAGGTGGCTTCCTTAGCAGAGTCAGACAAAGGGATTTAAAGAAACAGAACATTCTTTTTTTTTTCCCCATTTTTTCTTATTAGATCCAAGCATTTAAGAAAATTTCTGTCAAGTCACTGGTGGACCACGGAGCTCATAGAAGAGACTTCAGTGTTCACAAAAAATAAGGAACGCATTCTTTACAAAAACACTTTGGGAAAGTCACTAAACAAATGGACAACTTCAGCTTTAATCAAGTAACAACAGTAATCTCTAGGGAGGGAGTAGAATCTGATTTCCAGAGCTGCCATATTACAATACTCAAAATTTCCAGTTCTAAACAAAAAATTACAAAGCATACAAAGATTAAGTAAAGTATGGCCAATTCACAAGAAAAGAGAAATTGACAGAAACTATCCTTGAGCAAGCCTAGACACTAGACTTAATATACAAAGACCTTAAATTAACGATCTTAAATATGCTCAAAGAGCTGAAGGAAACCATGGACAAATAACTAAAGGAAACCAGGAAAACAATGTATGAGCAACTAAAGAATAGCAACAAAAGATCAAAGTTATAAAAAGTAAACAAATAGAAATTCTGGACCCAAAAGCACAAGAGCTGGAATTAAAAATGTACCAGAGGGACTCAACAGAAGATCAACAGAAGAAAGAATCAGCAAACTTGAAGATGGCAAATTGAGATTACTCAGGCTGAAGAGCAAAAACAAAAATGAAGAAAACTAAATAGAACCTAAGAATACAATGTTACACCATCAAGTGTACCAATGTGCATATTATGGGAGTCCCAGGAGAAGGAGAGAAAAAGGGAGAAAAGTTTTTGAAGAAATAATGGTTAAAAACTTTCCAAATTGATGACACACGTGAATCTACACATTCCAGGAGCTCAACAAACTTCAAAAGAATAAATTCAAAGACAGCCACAGCAAGGTACACAATATTCAAACTGTTGAAAGAGAGAATCTTCAAAGCAGCAAAAAGGGACTCATCACATTATGAGGGAAACTCAATGAAATTAATAGCCAATATCTCATCAGAAACCATGGAGGCCAGAGGCAGTGGGATGATATATGTAAAGTGTTGAAAGTAAAAACTATCAACCAAGAATTCTAAGATGAAGGAGAAATTAAAATATTTCTCAACAAAAGGTAAGGAAGTTCATTGCTAATAAACCTGCCCTACAAGAAATGCTAAAGGGAATCTTTCAGCCTGAAATGAAAGAACACGAGATGGTAACTCACAGTCATATGAAGAAATAAAGATTACACAGGTCACACAGGTAAAATACAAAAGCTAGCATACCATATTTTTGGTATGTAACCTCTTCTTTTTGTTTCCTATGTGACTTAAAAGACGAATACATAGGGGCACCTGGCTGGTGGAACGTGCAACTTTTCATCTTGGGGGTTGTGAATTTGAGACCCACATTGAGTGTAGAGCTTACTTAAAAATATTTTTAAAAAAGACAAATGCATTGGGGCGCCTGGGTGGCTCAGTCGGTTGAGCGTCCGACTTTGGCCCAGGTCATGATCTTGCAGTCCATGGGTTCGAGCCCCGCATCAGGCTCTGTGCTGACAGCTTGGAGCCTGGAGCCTGTTTCGGATTCTGTGTCTCCTTCTCTCTCTGACCCTCCCCTGTTCATGCTCTGTCTCTCTCTGTCTCAAAAATAAATAAACATTAAAAAAAAATTTTTTTTTAAAGACAAATGCATAAAACAATAATTATAAATCTATTGTAACAAGCACACAGTGTATAAAGACATAATTTGTGACAATAACAACATAAAGAATGGAAACAGAACTGATAGGAACAGAGTTAATGTATGCTCTTTTTTTTAAGTTGTGATATAACTGGGGCTCCTGGGTGGCTCAGTTGTTAAGCATCCAACTTCGGTTCAGGTCATGATCTCACAGCTCTTGAGTTTGAGCCCTGCATCAGGCTCTATGCTGACAGCTCAGAGCCTGGAGCCTGCTTCAGATTCTGTGTCTCCCTCTCTCTGCCCCTCCTCCCTTGGGCTCTGTCTCTGTCTCTCTCTCAAAAATAAACATCAAAAAAATAATAAAAGGGGCGCCTGGGTGGCGCAGTTGGTTAAGCGTCCGACTTCAGCCAGGTCACAATCTCGCAGTCCGTGAGTTCGAGACCCGCGTCAGGCTCTGGGCTGATGGCTCAGAGCCTGGAGCCTGTTTCCGATTCTGTGTCTCCCTCTCTCTCTGCCCCTCCCCCGTTTATGCTCTGTCTCTCTCTGTCCCAAAAATAAATAAACGTTGAAAAAAAAATTAAAAAAAAATAATAAAAAAGTAAATAAATCTGTGATATAATTGACATATAACATTATATTAATTTCAGGTGTACAACATAATGATTTGATTTTTATAGATATTGCAAAATGATCATCATAAGAAGTCTAGTTTAATGTATGCTCTTGAAGCTAAATTGTTATCAATTCAAATTAGATTCCTATACACTTAGGATATTAACTGTAATCCCCATGGTAACCACTAAGAAAGTAACTTTAAAAATATACAAAAAAAAAAGGAAATAAAGAAGGAATTAAAATGATACATTAGAAAAAATCAAACACAAAAGAAGACATATTGGAGTAATTGAGGAACAAAAGAATATGACATATAAAAAACAAATAGCACAATGGCAGAAATTAGTTCTTCATTGTCAGTAATCACTTTAAGTACAAATGGATTAACTCACCGACTAAAGACACAGATTGGGGAAAAAGATATTTGTTCTTGTGGTCAACATGTGACCAACCACATGTTGCTTATAGAAGACTCACTTCAGATACAACACACAAATAGGTTAAAAGGAAAACAGTGAAAGAGGATATTCTATGCAAATAGTAACCAAAAGAGAACTGAAGTGACTAGTCAAATATCAAACAAGAGGCTCCTGGGTGGCTCAGTCAGTTCAGCTACCAACTCTTGATTTCCACTTGGGTCATGGTCTCACAGTTTATGAAATCGAGCCCTGCGTTGGGCCCTGTGCTGACAGTGTGGATCCTGCTTGGGATTCTCTCTCTCCTCTCTCTCTGCCCCTCTCCAGCACTCTCTCTCCCTCTCTCTCTCAAAATAAATGGGATAAACATTTTTTAAAAATATATCAAATAGGGGCGCCTGGGTGGCTCAGTCGGTTAAGCATCTGACTTTGGCTCAGGTCATGATCTCACGGTTCCTGAGTTTGAGCCCAACATAGAGCTCTGTGCTGACAGCTTGAAGCCTGGAGTCGGCTTCAGATGCTGTGTCTTCCTCTCTCCCTGCCCCTCCCCTGCTCACACTCTCTCTCTCAAAAATAAACAAACAGTAAAAAAAATTTAAAAACATATATATCAAACAAAATAGAACTTAAGTCAAAAGTTGTTACAAGAGGGGTACCTGGGTAGCTCATTTGGTTAAGCAACCCGCTCATGATTTTGGCTCAGGTCATGATCTCAGGGTCATGAGATCAAGCCCTATATTGGGTTCCACACTAGGCATGGAATCTGCTTAAGATTCTCTCTCCCTCTCTCTCTCTCCCTCTCCCTCCCTCCCTCCCTCCCTCCATCTCTCTGTCTCTCTCTCTCTCTGTCTCTCTCCTGTCTGCCTCTCCCCAGCTCACACATGTGGTCTCTCTCCCAAAATAAATAATAAATACATAAACTGTCCTTAAAAAAAAAAGTTGTGGGGTGCCTGGGTGGCTCAATTGGTTACGCACCCAACTTCAGCTCAGGTCATGATCTTGAGGTCCGGGAGTTCAAGCCGCTTGTTGGGCTTTGTGCTGACAGCTCAGAGCCTGGAGCCTGCTTTGGATTCTGTGTCTCCCTCTCTCTGCCCCTCCCCCTCACTCAAAAATAAATAAACATTAAAAAACGTTTTTTTTAAGTTCCTATAAGAGACAAAGGACTTTTATATTGATTTAAAAGAAAACTTATAGGGGCGCCTGGGTGGCGCAGTCGGTTAAGCGTCCGACTTCAGCCAGGTCACGATCTCACAGTCCGTGAGTTCGAGCCCCGCGTCAGACTCTGGGCTGATGGCTCGGAGCCTGGAGCCCGTTTCTGATTCTGTGTCTCCCTCTCTCTCTGCCCCTCCCCCATTCATGCTCTGTCTCTCTCTGTCCCAAAAATAAATAAAAAACGTTGAAAAAAAATTTAAAAAAAAATAAAAAAAAAATAAAAGAAAACTTATTAAAAAAATAGAATTATAAACATGTACACACCACCAAATAACAGAGCCCTCAAACACAAGAAGCAAACACTGACAGAACTGAAGGTAGAACTAGATACTCCTACCACAATGGTTAGAGAATGCAATACCCCCACTCTAAATAATGAGTAGGACATCTGACCAAAGATCAATAAGGAAACAGAGAACTTGAACAACATTATAAGTCAACTGGACATAACAGACATATACGGAGCCCTTCACCCAACAACAGAATATATATTCTTCTCAAGTACACATAAAACATTCTCCAGGATAGACCACATGTTTGGCCATAAACCAATTCTCAGTAACTTTTTAAAAAATCAAAATCTTACCAACTATTTTCTCTGGCCACAATGGAATGAATCTAGGAATCAATAAAAGGAAAACTGTAAAATGTGCAAATATGTGCAAATTAAGCAACACACTCACAAACAACCAATGAGTGAAGGACAAAAAATCACTAGGGAAATTAGAAAATACTGATGAAATACAAATGAAATATAAATTAAAACACTATATATCCGAACTTACAGGACACAGTGAAAGCAGTACTCAGGGGGAAATTCATGGCTCTAAATGCCTATATAAAAAGGAAGAAAGACTTCAATCAAATAATCTAACTTTACATCTTAAGGAACTCAAAAAATAAAAAAATAAAAAAGCAAACTAAATCCAAAACCAGCAGAAGGTAGGAAATAATAAAGATGATCAGGGAGAAATGAAGTAGAGAATAAAAAAATAGTAGTGAAGCCACAAAACCAAAAATCAGTTCTTTAAAAAAGATCAACAAAATTGACAAACTTTTAGCTAGACTGTCAAGGAAAAAAGAGGAGGAGACACAAATAAATAAATCAGAAATGAAAATCGGCTAGTACAACCAACTTTATAGAAAGAAAAGGATTGTAAGAGAACACTATGAACAATTTTACACCAAAGATTAAGATAATTTAGATACCAAAAAAAAATTTCTACGAAGTGTCAAAAGTGACTTAAGAAATAACAAATCTCAAAAGACCTATAACAAGAGATTGAATCAGTAATCAAAATCCTTTCAACAGAGTCTAGAACCAGATGCCTTCGTTGGTGAGTTCTAGCAAACATTTAAAGAATTAACACCAATCTTGTTCAAACTCTTCTGAAAAAAAGAGGAGGGAACACTTTCTAACATTCTACAAGGCCAGCATTATCCTCATACCAAGGCCAGACAAAAATACCACATGAGGCACCTGGGTGGCTCAGTCAGTTAAGCACCAGACTTCAGCTCAGGTCATAATCTCACGGTCCGTGAGTTTGAGCCCCACGTCAGGCTCTGTGCTGCCAGCTCAGAGCCTGGAGCCTACTTCAGATTCTGTGTCTCCCTCTCTCTCTGCTCCTACCCCCCCCCTCAAAAATAATAAACATTTAAAAAATGTGTAAAAAAAAATCACAGGAAAAGCAGACCAATATCCCTTATGAATAAAGACACAAAAATCCTCAACAAAATACTGTACTAGCAAACTGAATCCAATGATCATACACTATAACCAAGTAGGATTTTTCCCAGAAATATAAGGGTGGTTCAACATAAAGAAATCAATGTAATACACCACATGATCATCTCAACAGACACAGAAAATGCACTGGACAAAATTCAGCACCTGTCACAATAAAAACACTCAGCAAAACCTTGAAGACATTATGCTAAGTGAAATAAGACAGTCACATAAGGACAAATTTGTATGATTCCACTTACATGAGATTCCTAGAGTAGTCAAATTCATAGAGACAGAAAGTAAAATGGGGGTTGTCAGGAACTAGGCGAGTTAGTGATTAATGGGTAGAGAGTTTCTGTTTGGGAAACCAAAAATATTCTGGAGATGGATGGTGGTAATATTTGCACAACAAATTCACAACAATGTGAATGTGCTTAATGCCACTGAACTATACACTTAAAAATAGCTAAAATGGTAAATCTTATGTGTATTTTACCATAATAATACATACGGACATTCGTACAGACACACACACACACGTACATACACACACAACAACCTAGGAATAGAAACTTCCTCAAAATTAAAAAGGCATTTATGAAATATTCACAGCTCAGTGGTGAAAAACTGAAAGCTTTCCCTCTAAAATCAGGAATAAGCTAAAGATGCCCACTTTCACTACTACTATTCAACATTGTACTGGAAGTCCTTGCAAGACCAATTAAGCAAGAAAAACAAATAAAAAGCATACAAACAGGAAAAGAAAAAGTGAAGCTATATCTATTTGCATATGACATGACTCTTCATATAGAAAATCCCAGAAGTCCAGGAAAATGTTACCAAAGCTAAAAAAAGAATTCAGCAAAGTTACAGGATATGAGATCAACATAAAAAATCAGTAGTTTCTAAATAATCAGTAGTTATTGCCAGCAATAAACAATCCAAAGAGGAAATTAAGAAAACAATTCCATGTAGAATAGTATCCAAAAGAGTAAAATACACAGGAATAAATTTAGCCAATGGTATGAAAGACTTGTACAGCTTTTCCTTGACTTACAATGGGGTTACATCCCAATAAACCCATCGTAAGCTGAAAATACTGTCAGTCAAAAATGTATTTAATACATCTAACCTACCAAACATCATAGCTTAACCTAGCCAAATGTACTCAGAATACTTACATTAAACCTACTGTTGGGTAAAATCATCTTACACAAAGCGTATATTATAACGAAGTGTTGAATATCATGTAGTTTATGGAGTACTGTACTGAAAGTAAAAAATGGAATGGTTGTATGGATACTGTACAGTTATAAGCATATCATTTGCAACCCTCATGATCACCTGGCCAACTGGGAGCTGTGGCTCACTGCCACTGCCCAGCATCATGAAAAGTATTGGACTTCATACCACCAGCCCAGTTAAAGTTCAAAATTCAAAATTGGAAGTATGGTTTCTACCATGTGTATCACTTTTACACCACTGTAAAGTCAAAAAAATCATAAGTTGAACCATCATAAGCTGGGGACCATATGTCGGTTGATGGGGTGCCTGGCTGGCTCAGTTGGTACAGCATGTAACTCTTGATCTCGGGGTTGTAAGTTTGAGCCCCAAGTTGGGTGTAGAGATTTAAAAATGAAATCTTTAAAAAAAAGAAGACTTGAAAAGACACTTCCCCAAAGAAGATCTACAAATGGCCAGCAAGTACGTGAAAAGATGTTCAACTTCACGGTCAAGGAATAGCAAAACACGATCACAATGACATACTACTTCATACTTCACACTCATTAGGATGGGCTTAATTAAAAAAACAACAAAAAGAAAATAGGAAGTAAAAAGTCCTGACAAGAGTGTAGAGAAACAGGAACCCTCATTCATTGCTGATGGAACATAAAGCAGTTCAGATGTTATGTAAAATAGCTTGAGAGTTCTTGAAAAAGTTTAGTATATACTATACATCTACCAGAATGGCCAAAATCCGGAACACTGACAACACCAAATACTGATAAGGATGTGGAGCAAAGGGAACTCTCACCAATTTGTAGTAAGAATGCAAAATGGTACAGCCACTTTGGAGGACAGTTTGGCCTTTTCTTAACAACACTAAATATATTCTTACCACATAATCCCGAGTTGCATTCCTTGTATTTACCCAAAGGAGTTGAAAATTATCTCTATACGAAAACCTACACACCGATGTTTATAACAGCTTTATTCATAATTGCCAAAACTTGGAAGGAATCAAGATGTCCTCCAGTAGGTGAATGAATAAACTGTGGTACATCCAGACAATAGAATATTATTGAGTACTAAAAAGAAATGAGCTATCAAGCTATGAAAAGACATAGAGGAATATTAAATGCATATTTCTAAGTGAAAGAAGCTAATCTGAAAAGGCAACATATTGTAGGATTCCAATTTTATGACATTCTAGAAAGGCAAAACTGGAAACATTAAAAAAAAAATCAGTGGTTGTCAGGGTTGGGGTGGAGGAATGAATAGGCAGAACACAGAGGGCTTTTTTTTTTTCAAGTTGATCTTTTTTTTTTTTTTTTAAACATTTATTTAGTTTTGAGAGACAGAGAGAGACAGAGCACAAGCAGGGGAGGGGCAGAGAGAGGGAAACACAGAACTCGAAGCAGGCTCCAGGCTCTGAGTCATCAGCACAGAGTCGGACGTGGGGCTGGAACCCACAAACCGTGAGATCATGACCTGAGATGCTCAACCGACTGAGCCACCCAGAACACAGAGGACTTTTAAAGCAGAGAAAATCCTCTGTATGATACTCTATGATGGGTATATGTCATTCTATATTGGTCCAAAACCACAGAATGTATACCACCAAGAGGGAACTCTCAGGTAAACTATAGACTTTGGGTGATTATGATACGTCAATTTAGGTTCATCAATGTAGGTACAGAGTGGGTACCACTCTGGTAAATGATGTTGATAAAAGGGGATGGTATGCATGTGTGGAGGCAAGAGGGTATATGGGAAAATTCTGTACCTTCCTCTCAGTATTTCTGTGAGCCTAAACTGCTCTAAAAAGTCTTTAGATTTAAAAACAAAAAAGTTAAGCATAGAATTACCATATGAGCCAGCAATTCCACGCCTAGATATATATACCCAAGAGAAATGGAAACATATGTCTAGTACAGCATCGTGACTATAGTTAATAATACTGTAATGCAGATTTGAAACTTGCTAAGAGAGTAGCTCTTAAAAGTTCTCATAAGACTCAAATACAGAGAACAAACTGAGGGTTGATGGGGGGTGGGGGAGAGGGGAAAGTGCGTGACGGGCATTGAGGAGGGCACTTGCTGGGATGAGCACTGGGTGCTGTATGGAAGCCAATTTGACAATAAATTATATTAAAAATAAATTAATTAATTTTAAAAAGTTCTCATAAGAAAAAAACTTTTGTACGGTGAAAGATGTTAACTAGACATTGTGATCATTTTGCAATATATACAAATACATAATCATTATGTTGTACACCTTAAACTAATACAATGTTATATATCATTATACCTCAATTAAAAGAAATCTACACAGAAAAAAACAGAAAAATAGAAATCTACACAGAAACTTGTATACGAATGTTTATC
Source organism: Herpailurus yagouaroundi (assembly GCF_014898765.1). Lineage (NCBI taxonomy): Eukaryota > Metazoa > Chordata > Mammalia > Carnivora > Felidae > Herpailurus > Herpailurus yagouaroundi. Next base: position 3,911,628 of record NW_024412407.1, on the reverse strand, counting down.
AACATTTCAGGTCAGGGCACCTGGGTGGCTCAGTCAGTTAAGTATATGACTTTGGCTCAGGTCATGATCTCACAGCTTGGCTCATGAGTTCGAGCCTGTGTCGGGCTCTGTGCTGACAGCTCAGAGCCTGGAGCCCGCTTCAGGTTCTTTATCTCCCTCTCTCTGCCCCTCCACTGCTCTCTCTTTCTCTCCCTCTCAAAAATAAGTAAACATTAAAAAAATTTAAAAACAAAATGTCATGGTCATCTCCTTTATAAACAACCCCTACAGTCTACCAATTGAGGAATGGATAAACAAGCTGCATTATATACATAGAAAGGGTTATTCAGCCATAAAAAGGAATGAGATACTGAACTACTGATACTTGCTACCTGCGAATGGACCCTGAAAACATGCTAAGTGAAAGAAGCCAGACACTAAAGGACACGTTACACGATTCCATTTATATGAAATATCCAAAATAGGTAAATCCATGCAAACAGACTACAGAGGGGGAGGGGGAAATGGGGAGCAACTGCATTAAGAGGTACAGGGTTTTCTTTTGGACTGATGGGAGTGGTGGGTGGTCGCACAACATTGCAAATGTACCAAATAACACTGAATTGTTCACTTTAAAATGGTTAATTTTACATGATGCGAATTCCACCTCAACTTTAAAAAAAAATGAAAGACATAAAATTCTTTTCAATATACAGAACTTGATCCTCTTTCCTTTTTTTTTATTATAACAGCACTATTTTGATACAATTCCTGTACTATACAATTCACCCATCTAACGTGTACAGTTCAGTTGTCTTTAGTGTGGTCACAGAATTGCCCAACTGTCAAAATTAATTTGCAGGTATGTATATACGTATGTATGTATGTATTTTAATTAATTGCCACACCCAACATGGGGTTCAAACCCCAACATCAAGAGTTACATGCTCTACCGACAACCAGGCAGATGCCCCGGACCACAATTTTAGAACACTTATCAACCACCCCCCAAAAAACCCAGCACCACCAGCACCAAGAGCATTACCTCTTTCCCCAAGCTCTAGCCAACCACTATTCTACTTTCTGTCTCTACAGAGTTGCCTATTCTGGACATTTCATAGAAGTGGAATCGTACATTGTGTTATCTTTTGTGACTAGCTCCTTTCGCTTAGCATTTTTTTCAGGGGATTTCCTCTATTTTAACAATAAAAGTTTGTACCAAGTATTAAAGTGTAAGGGAAAAAGTAAGAAAGATATTAAAGAACCATTTAGAAAAAGAACATTACTGAATATAAGGGCAGATCAAGTCCAAAACAGAAATCCAGTTAAGGTGAATCTTTATAAAATATAAATCAATAGATCTGAAGTGAAACCATTATAAGATGCAGCAGAAAATAAGAAAATTAGGTTAGAATGAATACATCAGAGAATATATTTTACAAAACAAATAGCTTGACAAAGAGAACATTTTCCCTAATAAAGCTGTAGGAAAATCGATTAGAAGGTTTAATTATAGAGAGAAACACAAAGAGCAAAGAATCATGGTCTTTGCGTATAAAAACTCCTCCAGTCAGTGCTTCTCAACATGTGGTCGCTGGATTACCTGCATCAAAATCACCTAAGAACTTGTTTAAAAAATCAGATTTCTGGGGGCGCCTGGGTGGCTCATTCGGTTAAGCGGCCAACTTCGGTTCGGGTCATGATCTCACGGTCTGTGAGTTCGAGCCCCGCGTCGGGCTCTGTGCTGACAGCTCAGAGCAGCCTGGAGCCTGTTTCAGATTCTGTGTCTCCCTCTCTCTGACCCTCCCCCGTTCATGCTCTGTCTCTCTCTGTCTCAAAAATAAATAAATGTTAAAAAAAAAATTTTTTTTTTTTAAATCAGATTTCTGGCCTGTGCCCCAGAAAAATCACTGAAGATGAGGCCCTGGGAACTATTTTTAAATAAGCACTCTAGAGGACTCTCATGAACACAAACGTTTGAGAACTAATATCTAATTAACACAAATTAATGCAAATGATTAAACGTGTATCAAAGTCAGGAGAAGAGTGTGACAAGAGCAAAATGCATGAAAAAGAGGAAGGTGAAAAAAAAGAAAGAAAAAATACTTGCCATTTTGGCACATCGTGCTCTGGGGAAAACAGAAAGTGATGTTTGGAAAACTCTTGCAGAATTGATGTTAGAAAAAAAATTCTAAAGGTGTGAATTTGCAAACCATTCGACTAATACCAACGTAGACCATTCGGGGTATGACACCGGAAAGCAGTTTTAAATGTAAGGTTATATGGTACGGAAAGCACATGACACACGCACAGAATGTTGACGATGTTAACTATTTTTATAACAAGTATGGTTATAGTTAATTATCTCCATCTTCTGACAAACTAGACAAAACCAAACTTTTTGCTGTGGTGGTCTTTACATGAACAACAGTATGAATTATCAAATATTATGTCAGATACTGAGCATAAGCTCAGGGTTAGGGCATTTATTTTCAGACCAAGTTAATCTCTATTTTTCGGGCTAAACAAGGACAGACAAAACTAGAGTTAAATTTCTTAACACTAAGAGCATTGCATGATAGCACTTAAATTTCCCTGAAAATCACTTAAGTATGTATACAAGATAGCCTTTATTATTCTAGCTGTAAGCACAGATTCCTGAAGATGAAGTACTAAGTTCTAACTCATTATTTTACTTGAGAAAAATCCATTTTGGGTTAGCAGAGAGATAAAGACAAGAAGTTTACATTACGTAACTCTCAAAGTATCTCGTGATCAGAACGCAAAATTTGTCCGCTTTCACCATAAAAAACATCTTTCTCCTATAAACTCAAACTGTTAAGTTCTGAAGTCTCTTCTAACTCACTTATTTAGATTGAGCCTTATAATGCATTTGGAAACCCAATTATATTCCATCTAACCCTCACGTGCAGGTGTTTCAACATTTCCAGACCTGATTCTCGTACATCTCATAAATGAAACAAACTATACTAGGGAAATGAAATAACTAATGCATGCAAATAAATTACATGGGAGGTTATGCTTCTTTCATAGGAGATTTTTATTTCTGATCAATATTTGACTTGATACACTAAGATCTAGAAGTATCTAAAAGTTCTCTGACACTTTTTCTTTTCATAGCTTATGTTTCAAAAGGCAGACATCCTAGAATTAATCCTTAAAGCAAGCTAAGGTACAGATGTGTGGGCTTCTTCACCAAGGTTTCCTTCCAAGAAGCAGTCAACCAATATTCATCAATAAACCCCAGCTCCCAACTCCCCAGATGTGGCCCCTTCACACACCTCCAGCCCAACCTGACCACATATACACATACACACTATAGGTCTCCAATCTCTCACACTGGCACAACGGCCTCTCAACATTCATCTGGTTGCTAGCCAAGGGCCATTCCTGCTTCTTCCACTGATCCTGCACAGACCTGACACTGCCTTCTTCTTCCATTTCTTCCACAGTAGTCACTACTCAAAGTAACAAAGAAAAAAGTCAATTTTCCCTAACCGCAGACAGCTTATTTAACTCTAAATACCTCCCTCCCACACCCCTCCAACCTTATTCATTCCCTTCCCTGCTTTTGTTATTCAGAAGGTGCAGGGTCAGGTAAAAATCTCACTCACCTCATGCTATAGGCACCAGCACCCAGTTCCTGGCCGATCCCGGACAGACTAGCATCAAAGTCCTGCACCAGCCCAGATTCAATCACTTCATCGGCCAGAGGCAGCTTCAGAGCCCAGGCCATGCTGGCTCCTTCCTTGCCCCAGGAGACACCGTTTCTTGTACAAAGGCAAGTAGTGTGATTCTACCCAATGGGGGCAAGACTGTGGAAAACTCCAAACCAAGATCTCCCACGCCGTCCTCAACGACCACCCCCAAGCCCGAACCGCACTTCCCGCACAACTAATCTGCCGTACCCTCAGCTCCTGGCTCCTGCCTCGACTTCCAAAATCCCTCCCACCCAGTTCTTTGGAGCCGTGCGAGGGCCCCTGTGCTTAGCTATTCCAGATTCCGCTGAGGCAGCCCTAGGCTCCCGCACTCCCACTGCTTGGGCTCTCCCCTCGAGCTCGTGGTGGTCACTTGCTGCCTCCCAAACAGACCAGCAGCAGCGACCCACTGCCTACCCGGCACTCCCACGGCGCTTTCGCACCTTTCTCCCCCGTCCCCTTCTGCTGGAAGCCCCCCTCCCTCCCGGGACCCGCTCTCCCTTTCCCCTCCAGGCCTCGCTTCCGGTCAGTCCCAAGATCACTTCCGGTCACCCCTTCTCAACCCCACGGCTCTTAGAACCCAATCCAGGTCTCCGCCGAGCCGACTCCCCGCCCTCTGCAGTCCCCCAGAGCCTCGGAACATGGAAGGGGAAAGTCCAGCACCGGCTGGAAACCTAGACTCGCCAGGGTCCTCCACCGCCCGCCGCCCCAGCGCCAACCAATCATGGCGCCCTCTTCCTTTGCGGGTCCGCCGAACATGACGTCACCCCGGAGGTCGCCAATGAGGAAGAGAGTTCGCGGGCTTCGGCAGTGATGATAGGCTAGCTGCGCGACGGCCCCTCCCCGCCCCCGGAGATGGGCTGGGCGGTCTGGGAGAGGACCCCGCGTGCGTCGGGTGTCTGCTGTTTAAATGGCTCTTTCTGAGGCTACCTGAGTCCTGCCTGGGGCGGTGTACCAAGTCGACACTCTAGGGCGTGGATGGAGCCTTCACTCTAGTCTTACCGAACTCACCCCGGCCCCTAGAGGACTCCGGACCGTTTCCCCAGAGCTCCCTGTAGGGGTTCCTTTGATCCTGGAATGCTCGCTCTCCTTAAACTCACCTCTCCGAAGGTCAAGACGCGGCTTCTACTCATCTTCCGCATTCCCCCTGATGCGTTTGAACAGGCATGAGATAGGTGAAAGTTGTCGTTTTCAAAAAGGCCGTGGTCGGAAGATCACGATTTGGGTTGGCGTCTTCACTTGCTAGTTTAGTGACTTTTCGAATAATCACTTATCTCACCGAGATTTCATTTCCTCATTTGAAAAGCAAGGATAACCATCCCTGCTCCGCCTTCGTCCTATTAGGATTAAATAGTAATGTCCATTGTTTATCAAGCATCAACTATATGCCAGGAACTTTATTACGTTATTAGTAATCCTCAAGACAATCTTGCAATTAGAATTATAATTCTAAGGGTGAGTATTTATGACCTTCATTTCACTAGTAAGGAAAGAAGGCTAATGGGGCTAAATTGCCCACAACTAAGTTACCGTGCCAACTTCAGAGCTGATTCCAAAGTCTGATGATATTTTTCACTATAAAACACTGCCTATATGTGAAAGTATTGGCTCATTGTTGTATTTCATTATTTAACTTTTTACAGTTCGTCCTGAATTGTATATATTTGCCTGTTTCGCTAGACTGCGATTTCCTAAATAATAGGAAAGAAATCTTTCTCAGGCTTGTGTTCTACATATCTCCTAGTATAGTTTCTGCATTCAATAGGACTTTTTAAAAATGCTTATTGAGGGGTGCCTAGATAGCTCAGTCATGATCTCCTGTTTGGTGAGTTTGAGCCCTGCATGTGGCTAGCACTGACAGTGCAGAGCCTGCTTGGGATTCCCTCTCTCTCCCTCTGCCCCTCCTGCTCTCTCACTCTCTCTCAAAATAAATAAACTTTAAAAATAAATAAGGGCACCTGGGTGGCTCAGTCAGTTAAGCGTCCAACTTTGACTCAGGTCATGATCTCGCGGTTCGTGGGTTCAGGCCCCTGGGTCGGGCTCTGTGCTGACAGCTCAGAGCCTGGAGCCTGCTTCAGATTCTGTGTCTCCCTCTCTCTCTCTGCCCCTCCCCTGCTCGCACTGCCTCTCTGTCTCTCTCAAAAATAAATAAACATTAAAAAAAATTTATTTTAAAAACGTGCCTGTGAGTAAAGCAACTGGAACTGGGCTCAGAAGCCAAAAGAGATGCCATAATCAAAATTCTTTGTAAACGAACATTAGATCCATGGTAGTATTTTTACATGCCTTTTAGGTGGAACCATGCCTCCTTGAATGACAACTCCATCTCTACATGCATCATCTGGGCAAGTAACTTTAAATCTCTGATGTAATAACGAGAGGCTTATATTTACTGAGCCTTTCCTAAGTGCCAACCCCTGACTAGGTGTTTTATGTACATAATCTCACTTAATTCTCACATCACTCCTGTAAGAAAGGTACCATTATTAGATGCATTTCATAGATCAAGAAACTGAGGCTCAGAAACATTAATTGACCTGTCCAGGGTCACTCAGCTTGTGAGTGGTGAAGCCTGACTGATCTCACAGTCTGGACATGTAATCATCATGCCACTGTGTCCCTGTGGATGGTTTTAACCTAAAAAAAATCTGCCTTCTTTTCAGAGATGCATTTTGAAGCCTGTGGAGGTGCGAACATAAATTTTCAAAAACTGGTCACGTGAATGAAGCATTTTTTAAAAGTTGATTTATTCATCTTAGAGAGAGGAGGAGGAGGGGCAGAGAGAGAATTGTAAGCGGGCTCTGCACTGCCAGCACGGAGCCTGACATGGGACTCAAACCCACAAACCATGAGATCATGACCTGAGTTGACATCAAGAGTCAGACACTGAACCGACTAAGCCACCCAGGTGGCTTAAAAGCAATTTTTTTTAATCTGCAGAAAAATAGGAGCACCTGGCTGGCTCAGTCAGTAGAGCATGTGGCTCTTGATCTTGGGGCTGGGGGTTCATGCCCCACGTTGGGTGTGGATATTACTTAAAAATAAAATCTTAGGGGCACGTGGGTGGCTCAGTCAGTTGAATGGCCAACTCTTGATTTCTGCTCAGGTCATGATCTCACAGTTCGTGAGTTCGAGCCCCGTGTCTGGCTGTGTGCCGACTGCTAGGAGCCTGTTTGCGATTCTCTGTCTCCCTTTCTCTCTGCCCCTCTCCTGCTCATGCTCTGTCTCTCTCTTCCGAAAATAAATAAATACACATTTAAAAATGAAATCTTAAAAACATGCAGAAAAAGAGCACAAAGTGAATAACTTTAAAATAAAGCAAGGAATATTCATATTAGATGTTTGGAAGAGATCATTGCCATATCCAAGAATCTCGTAGAGCCCTGTCCTCTGGAAAATATTTAGAAACAGACATGTTCTTCTCAGAAATGCTTGAGCTCAAGTTTAAATTCTGAACCCAAATAAAGACTTCACAAAAGTCCTCCTTGCCACTTATTAATTCGAAAATAAACTGGGTAAGATGAAAAATAATTCCTAAGCTTCCCTCCCAATTGGAATGCAGATCAGCCTTGAGATTTATGTCTGTGAGCCCAGATCCCTCTGTGGGGAAAAGATTTTATTGACTGTTTACCCCTGGAATTCTGTGCCTGGGGGAAATGGATTTTTTCCTTCCTCTCCCTTTCCCAGTGTAATTCAGAGTGAAATTGGAGTGCCAGGGCTAGAAACAGGGATTCCAGGGATAGCCCTGGGAACTCTGCTTCCAACAAAATATCACCAGGTGTTCCCCTGGAAATCCAGCACCACCTATCAATAAACCAAAGTTTGCGTGCGTAAATTCATCCCACAACGCAAATCACGGCTCTTACTAGAGATAATAAATATGATTAACGAGAATACCTGTGGCACAGAGTTCCAAATTCAGTATTCTGGACCATTTGGGTGGCGTTAAGGCTTATCTGCAAAGGGTTCATTTCTCTAGATTAGGTCCCGAAACAGACACTGTTTAGATGGAACTGAAGAGGTTCAGAATGAGCCTCCCCAAAATGTGCCGCTTTGGCATGTGGACTGCTTTGAGCTGAAGTCAGTCAAGGCCCAAAAGACTCAGGAGAAGCTTTTACTTTACTTTTAACTGCCTAAAATACTTGAGATGGAGTGCCTAGTCCAGGAAGAGAACTATCATCAGAGATAACTACAGAGAATATGAGCTAAGTATGGTAGCTGTGGGAAGCTCAACAGGGCCTGTTTGTTCCGATTCCTTTTTGGCTCCATTGTCTCTGCATCCCGTGGCAAACATTTACTTACCAACTACTTGCTCTTCCCATCTTCCTGTAAATTATCTTCCTCCCCTGTGAAGTCTCAAACCTCTACCCTCATCCCCATAGCTCAGGAGGCCATATAAGCCTCAGTTGCCTGACCACCTGGGGGTCTCATGTTCTTATGGGCTTTCTGTACGTATGCAATTAGATTTCTTTTTCTCCTCTTGGTGTGTTTTGTCGATTTAATTTTTTTTTTTAATGTTTATTTATTTTTGAGACGGAGAGAGACAGAGCATGAACAGGGGCGGGTCAGAGAGAGAGGGAGACACAGAATCCGAAACAGGCTTCAGGCTCTGAGCTGTCAGCACAGAGCCTGACGCGGGGCTCGAACTCACGGACCGTGAGATCGTGACCTGAGCCAAAGTTGGATGCTCAACCGACTGAGCCACCCAGGCGCCCCTGTTTTGTCGATTTAATTAAGTGACCCACCAAAAGAACCTAAAAGGGTAAAGGAAAAGTTCTTCCTCCTCTACAGAACACGGTAGAGCTTACCCTGGATGGTAAAAACATGTGGAAATCCTACGAAAATGATCAGGACAGAAAAGCAATTCCCAGGTCCCATCCTGTATAGCATAAGGTTAAGCACACAGGCTTTAGAAACAGCCTACCTGGGTTCAAGACTTGGTTCTGCAGCACAAAAACAAAGCAACCCTAAGTAGGTTCCTCATCTTCTCTGCACTTCAGCTCCTTACCTATAAAATGGGTATAGGAATCAGCTTGGGTGGCTCAGTTGGTTAAGCATCCGACTTTGGCTCAGGTGAGTTCGAGCCCGGCATCAGGCTCTGCGCTGAGAGCTCGGAGTCTGGAGCCTGGTCTGGACTCGGTGTCTCCCTCTCTCTGCCCCTCCCCTGCTTGTGCACGCTCTCTCTCTCTCTCTCTCTCTCTCTCTCAAAAATTAAATAAATATTTAAAAAATAAATAATATGGGCATAGTTACTGCTTTACAGAATTATGGTGAGAATTAACTGACAAAATGCATGTTAAGTACTTAGAAGAGTACCTAGCACATAGTGATCAGTATTATTATGACTGATAAAAGGGGGACCCTAGCACCTGTCCTGCCTACTTCTCAAGACAAATCAATTCTCTCAGAGGCTTGAGGGCTCAAGCTTCTGGATCAGCACCTGTCCATCCCCTAATCTTCCCTTCTCATTCATTTACTGAAGTCAGAGTCTCTATTGCTGGGTTCCCCAGGCAATTATTGGGCATTTTGCTTTAGATAACAGGAAGAAACCATTTTCCGGGCAGGCTTTGTTGAGGGACTGGCCACCTAGGTTTAACTCTTCACATCTTCCCACATCCCACCCCGACAAGCCCGTGAGCTCCAGTCTGGCTTCTTTGAAGGAGTGGAGTTGAGAGAAAAAGAAATCAAAAGCTTTCACAGCCATGCAGCTCCCAACAACTTCAGGTTGTGATCTGTATCCAGAAACCAGCGCAATCTTCTCCAGTCCATAAAAGACCAGTTCTCCCTTCACAGCAGTCCTTAGCACGGTGGACAGCTGCAATATGATGATTTATAAGAAATTTACATATATATATATATATAACCAAAATATATTTCTCATACATATTTGGTCTTCATCCATAGTTCCTGGCTCACAGTCCCCAAAACCCTTGGAATTTCCTGAGCAATAGGGCTATGGGAGCACAGCATCTTTTGCGATATTTGGTCTGTCTTCAGTTCCTGAAAATGCTTCAGAGCCATGAAGGTAAAATGGGTGTCTTGTTGTTCATAACAACCTCCTTTCCACCACAACTGGGTTTGTTAACAAAGGTGGCTTTGGGGGCGCCTGGGTGGCTCGGTCGGTTAAGTGTCTGACTTCCGCTCAGGTCATGATCTCGCAGTTCGTGAGTTCGAGCCCTGTGTCGGGCTCTGTGCTGACAGCTCAGAGCCTGGAGCTCACTTCAGATTCTGTAGCTCCCTCTCTCTCTGCGCCTCCCCCGCTCACACTCTCTTTCTCTCTCAAAAATAAATAAACGCTGGGGCGCCTGGGTGGCGCAGTCGGTTAAGCGTCCGACTTCAGCCAGGTCACGATCTCGCGGTCTGTGAGTTCGAGCCCCGCGTCGGGCTCTGGGCTGATGGCTCGGAGCCTGGAGCCTGTTTCTGATTCTGTGTCTCCCTCTCTCTCTGCCCCTCCCCCGTTCATGCTCTGTCTCTCTCTGTCCCAAAAAAATAAATAAACGTTAAAAAAAAATAAAAATAAATAAAAAACAAAGTTGGCCTTGGGAAAGCACTTATGGATGGGGGCTGCTTCCCAGGGTAACTAACCATGAATAGTGGGTTGGAACTTTCAGTCCCACCTCCTGATTTCAGGGAAAGGGAGAGGGGCTACATTTTGAATCAATCACCAATGGCCAATGAGTTAATCAACCATGTCAATGTAATGAAGCCTCCATAAAAACCCCAAAGGAAGGAGTTCAGAGAGTTTCCAGGTTGGGGAACAGAACCGTTCCATGTGCCACCATGCCAGGGTCCCAAGCTCCAAGAACACAAAAGCTCCTTTGTTCAGGACATCACCATGTGTATCTCTTCACAGGGCTGTTGATTTGTATCACTTATTCTAGTGAGTAAATGGGTTTCCCTGAGTTCTATGAGCCATTCAAGTAAATTCATTGAACTCAAAGAGAGGGTCATGGGAACGTCTAATTTACAGCCAGTTGGTCAGAAGTGTAGGTAACAACCTATACTCACAGTTGGCATCCTGAACTGGAAGGGGGTTGTTGGAGCCTCCGATTTATAGCTGGTCAGTCAGAAGCACAGGTAACAGCCTGGGCTTTTGATGGTGGTTGAAGTGGAGGGTGGTCTTGTGGGACGGAGCCTTTTACCTGTGGAATCTGATGCTATCTTCAGGTGGATGAATTCTTGAGTTGAATTCTCGGATACCTTGTTGGTGTCCGAGATTGCTCGTTGGTGTGGGGAAGCCTCCACGCACACATCAGAACTGGGTCCAGGAGGGGCGCCTGGGTGGCTCAGTCGGTTGAGCAACTGACTTCGGTTCAGGTCATGATCTCACGGTTTGTGAGTTCAAGCCCCGCGTCGGGCTCTGTGCTGACAGCTCGGAACCTGGAGCCTGCTTCGGATTCTGTGTCTCCCTCTCTCTCTGCCCCTTCCCCACTAATGCTCTGTCTCTCTCTGTCTCAGAAATAAATAAACGTAAAAAAAAAAAAAAATTTAAAAAAAAAAAAAAAGAACTGGGTCCAGGAACCCAAAAGAACATCCCAGGAATAGAAACTCCAGTCCCTCCACAAACCCACCCCTCTTCCTTGTAGGCTGTCCTGGGCCAACTGTCCGGAACCACATTCGGCTGGTTTAAGCCAGAGATATCAGCTTCCATTGACTGTTCTGGTGGTAGCTGCCTTTCCCAGGTCAAGGCCAGTTGTTGGCCAGATTCCATTCACTCCCCCATAGCACAGTCTAAACCCTGCGTGGCTAAGCAGAATCCTCTGTTTCTGTACCTGCTTTCTCCCAGTTGCATGAAGTCAATGACTTAGCTCTTATTATTTTCTTGAAGGAGAGGACAGGAAATACATTCAGTCATCTATCGGACATTTGTCAAGGACCTGTTGTGTGCCCCTGACCTGGATACTGAGGAATCCCAGCCTAGTGTGGACAGCTAATATTAGGGTTATGACATCTATGCAGAAGTAAGTGTTGGCTTCTATTTGACTTTTCTGCCCCATCGTTTCAGAGTGCTAAAGCTTCTCTGGCCCCTGAGCCTTACATCAGAATATTGGACACCTATTGTCCCTTGGGTGGAGGTAGGGTGGTAGAACACAATCTAGAATGAAGCACACTGCCTGGCTCGGGGATGTTAATTGGGTGGAATCAAAGGTGATGCCTTGCTCTCACCTGTTTCGATTATGGAGCCCAGACCTTATCCATACCAGGTAGGTGGAAGAGGAAGGGGGGAGGGCTGCAGGGGTGCATGGCATGAAGCCAAGTCCTAGGAGGTAGACAAGTAAAGAGGGGGGCCCTTGTTATAGCCGTGCCCTCCTTGCTCTAAGCTCAAGTGGCAGGCCCTAACATTTGTAGGCCTGAGCAACAACACAAATGAAGATCCACTTACCATGTAGCTAAATTTGTATTAAGACAAGCTAATTGCGGATGATCTAGCCTTCTATCACGACAAGCATACCTTCATCATCACCTGGAAGGCCAGGTTTGAATTTAGACTTCTAGCACTCCTTGAAGTGCTAGACTTCAAGTTCTGTGCTAGAATGTTCCCCAGTCTTGGTCCCCAGCCCACTACCTGCCTTCTCTCCCCGGGTGGCAGACGCACCTCACACTGCAAAGGGCTTTGTATATACTTATCAACACTCCAGCTTGCATATCCAAACTCCATCCCCCCAGCTCTCCAACAGAGAGCTGTCCCTTAGTCATCTCTCGGGGCTAGGAATGTGCACAGTCTATCGGGACTCAGAGAAGAGGGGAGGGAAAGTGGGCTTTGCAGGGAATTCTGGGGTCCTATGCAGAGAAAGGGCACATCCCCTTGACCTGCATTCCATGGGGGAGGGTCATGGCAGGGCCTTCTGAAGTGATAGTCCCGGGCACTGGGTCTCGCCCTCTTGCAGTGGGATTTTCCAGGCTCTGAGCTCTGATAGCAAAGGCAGCTCCCAGATCCTTCTCTGGCCTCTCCCTATCAGCCCCACCCTGAGAGGCGAAGGATAAACGAACAGACCAGTACAAAAGAAAAATACTGTTTATTCCACACAACTACATCCCCACTTTCCCCTCCCCACCCCTCACTCCAGCCCTCAGCAGGCTTTGCCCCATGTCAGGGAATAGTCAGAACCTCAGTGTCAGAGCCTGGCTTATGAGACAGGAAGCGAATCTAGGCATAGGAAGGTGATTGGGTTTCCAAGGACACAAAAACATCAGGGACTCTCATTCCAAATTCAAGTGTGTTCCTCAGTCCATTTGGCCAAATTCTTCCCGGGCCCCCACTAGATAAAATGCTATGGATAGTGCAGGGTCACAGACCCCAGCTGACTCACCAGGCCATAGAAATTTTGGTCTTCTCCCATTTTAAAACAAAGCAAACAATGCCACACACAGACAGTTAAATCACTTCTGCCCTTTCTCCTGCCTTTCCATGCCAAAGGAGCCACTAAGCTCTGGGTTATGTCCAGAAAGGTGCTTTCAAAACAAAATTCGTATCGACACCCCTCAGAACCTGATGCTATCAGAAGCAAAACAGAAAACCCGCCTCTGGTGGAGATAGCTGTTCCCCCAAGCGCTCTACAGTGGGGGGGGGGGGGGGGTGGAGCGTGAGCAGAGACAGCAGGCCTGTGAGCTCTGCCTTGGGCACTCTTCAGGGACACTCTGCACCCCATGCCTGGGGACTTCAGCCTGCAAAAATTCTGCCCCTGGTATCCTTCCTCCGAAAGACCTACTCATCCTTCCCGCAGGGGAGAAAATGGTGTCGTTCTAACCCAGCCCCGGGAAGACAGATTTAGACAAGGGAGGAGCTGAGAAAGCGTGGCCAGGCCTGATTTAGACCAGGACTTCATTATCTTCTTTTCACAGACCAGGACAGATGGTATTCTCCTGCGTATCTACTGCCACGGACACACCCTGGATTATATGCTACTCCCAGGGCTCCAGCTGTGACCCACTTGTCTCTCTCAAAAAAAGAAAGCCTATCTGAACACAAGCGTTTGCGGGTGCAAGCCTACCTCTCTCATTTATTGACGTGTAAGTCACTGAATCCTTCACAGACGCCAGCAGCCTGGGTCTTCTTACTGAAAACTTGTTTACGATGCCCGTCCCGAGGGAGCCCCTCATCTCGTTGACACAGACGGATAACCCTAAACTTGACTGTGAAGCCTCCCCCTTGGAGACGTATCCTCTCCCGGGAGGCTTGGGGCAGGCAGGGTGCCCGCCTGCTTCCTCGTTCCCACCACACTCTGGAAAGTTGGGACGGTCCGAACGCACTGGGGCAGGAGTGTGTGCGTACGTAGGGGGTTTGGGGAAAATCTGACACACAACCGTCCTCTCACTGGCAGGGCCGCCAAGAGGGGGGCCACTCTGGCATTGTAGGGCCTGACAGGGACCAGCTGTAGGCAGGAAAGGGAACACCACAAGCCAGGGGAAGCTCGACCAAGAGGGGACTCTGTGCCGGTGACCAGTGGGGTAGGGCTGTGCCCTCGCCTGGCAAGCCATTTTGTCAGGGTAGATCCTGTGAGGTGCCGTGGAGGGCAGCTGCTGATCTGGCTCTGTGACTTGTGGCCCTTGGACACGGTCTACACGGTGAGTCTAGGTTCACCTAAGCACACCTCTTAGTGCTCGCCCGACCTCCTGGAGTAACATACTGAGTTCCAGGGGCCGTCCAGCCACAGCGAGGCTGGGAAACTCACTGAGCAGCTTGGATGGGGTGCCCGCCTTCGGTGTGCCATCTTCGTCCTCTCTGTAGGCAAGACCCGTCCTGCTCCGGGGGTATTCTTGACTCAGAGGAGCTCTGGCAGGCAGGGGTGGGGAGGACTGTTTGCACAAACACATGGTGTAAGACTCCAGAAAAAACAAGATTTCTCCTCCAGTATCCAAGGCTCAAAGTCACCAAGAAAATTAGAGTTAAGTCACCTTCCACAAGAGACTTTCTTGGGCTGCCATCCATTCTTCCTGGATGGTGGCCTTTTCCCCAGGGCCTTGCTGTCTGGTTTAGGGTTTCGTGTGCCCCTCTGACAAGGCCCAGCACTGGGTTAGGGGTGAGTGGGAGGACAAGAGAAAGAGAGAGTCAGCATTCCTTTCATTTCTCTTCGGGGTGCTGCGAGCTTGGGCAGTGGGATTTTCCAGGCTGCCGGTTCTTTAACCCTCACTGTCTAGTGAGGGAGAGAGCCACGGGCAGAGTTTAGATTAAAATCTGGAAGGATGGGTTCATCTATTACGTTCCCAACCTGCCGTAGACCCAGGTCAACTCCAGGACGGCCAGAGTTCAAAGCTGCTTCCTTCCAACCTGGGTCACAAATGAACAGGTTCTGCTTTAGTGCAATTTCCCCCCAAAGGAAGCAGGGATCACATGTTCTGGCCCCAGGGCTGCGAGAACCTTCTGACCTCGAGGGCAAGGCAGACACTGAGCCTGACCTGCTGAGCAGCTCGTCACACTTTTCGGAACTGTGCCCCTTGGGTCCTTTCGGGGACAGGGTGCCTGCAGGCAAAGGGTGGGAGTTGAGGCTGGGGTTCCGCTGCGCGAGCTGCTGCACCTGCGACACTTCCACAGAGGAGCACAGGGGAAGGGGGGGTGGAGAGAGAATGCCATCAAAGACAAGAGCTAAGGGTCAGTGGTACTTAGGGGCTGCCGCAGCCCTGCCCCAAAGACGGGGAGCTTCTGGTTCCCAACCAGAATTCACCCTTCGAAAACCACCTTCGCAAAGTGCTTCTTTAAGTGACGCCACTTAATGGAAGGGTCCCTTGGCGTGACCGGCCCGGAGCCTGGAGCTCTCAGGTGGGCCCCCTCTGCCCTCCCCGTGATGGGAGCTACGTGGAGGAGAGGAGGGAGGCAGTGAACGCACATGCACACAGTGGAGTCTCACGACCCCAGGACAAGCGCAGCCGCACGTGGCAGAACGACAGGTGCCGTCACGGCAGTGGCTGCAGCCAGGGGCCAAGGGAAAAGTACAAAGTGCTGGAACACAGGGCCGGGGGCTGAGCCCTAAGGGATCTGAAAGACATTCAGCTTGCTGGTGTTCTTGAGCGTCTGGCGCCGATTGCAGAACCAGACGCGCACGACCTCCCGGTCGTAGTTGAGCTCCTTAGCAATCTCGGTGATCTCCTGGCCTGTGGGCAGCGGGTTCTTCTCGAAGTAGGCATTCAGAGCCTCTATGGCCTGGGGGGTGAAGGAGGTGCGGCGTTTGCGTTTCTTGGAGGGCTCACCTCCCACGAACTCCATCAGGTTCTGCTGCCCTTCCTGGTTCCGGAGTTCGGCTTCATTCAGCCACTTTTCCAGCACTGGCTTCAGCTTCTGGGCACTCTTGGGTGTGATATCCAGCTTCTCAAACCTGTGGGTGACCCAAGCCCGGGAAGGGACAGTGAGAATGCCTTACTCCCCACCCTGGGGTGTGAGTACTCTCCACGAGGGGTTGCCCCTCTGAGGACTGGTGGGACCGTACTAAATGGTCCCCTCACCGCCCCCATCGAGACCACCCTGGCTCAGCCAAGCCCAGACTCCGCAGACTATCCCGTAAGCCAGGTCACAAAAGCGAGACCATTCCCACAGCCTCAGTTCAGTGGCGCAACGATAACAGTGCAGCTGCTGTCTGAACAACTCTTCTAGAACGTTCACACCCAAATGAGTGAGGTCCTTTGAGGAGTTATCCTAAGAGGACTTCAGAGATGGCACATGGATGTCACAAGTGCCATCTCCTCCGATTTCATCTCACAGTGGTGACACTGAGTCAGACCGCTCTTCCTGGCCGAGCCCGGATGCGACTACAGAACTGCCAGCGTGACACCTGGTCTAGCGGTCACTCTTGTCTAATCTGGGAGCTGGCAGGCACCTTTCGGCCATCCCTGAGCCATGGACTCATTCCTGTTTGCAACACTTTGCCCTCCTTCGATACTGGCATCAGAACCAGTCTGAACGCTGCACACAGAAAAATCAGCTACATCGCGTTATAGTCATGCCTTGGGAGGAGGGGGGATGGGAGCATAACAGAGGGGAGGGTGGGTTGCGGTGGACGGCTAAGTCAGAACGGAAGTTCCCACTTTTGTGACCAACAGCATAAGCTGTAGCCTTTCCCTGTAGGGTTCCTGAATGGATTAGGGTCTTAGGTTCCCCCCAACGAAAGACCACGTACATGCTCAGGATTGAAGAACAAACTTGAGAGGGCCCTCAGACGGACTGGATCAGCCTCTGGCCACTCTCGGTGTTCCCCGTCTACCCTTGGAACAACCTTCCTGGTCTGGAAGGAGGCAGGAGCAAGAGAGAATATGGAAAGGAGCCATGCACCTGGGTCCCAATGAGTGCTTAGTGCCATCAAATGCCTGAGCCGGCCTTGACCTTGTCCAGAACAGCCTTACTCACCGGCAGATGGCTGACTGGCTGTAGGCTGGGCCTTCCGTTGCAGTCAGAGCCTGGCCCACCTGAGTCTGTGTGAGGCCCAGGGACAGCCGCCGGATCTTAAAGTTCTTGGCAAACTCCCGGATCTCTTCCAAGTTGATTCCGTCCTCATCCAGACTTGGGGTATGCGGCTCTAGGTCAGAGGAAGGGACCAGGGGTGAGTGTGTAAGACGGATGATAGCCCTCCTTACCTAGCTTATTGGCCTGGCCTGGTGAAGCAGTGAGGGATGAAGACATTTGACAAAAGGCCCATATACCCTTAACACCTTCACCACCCCTGTTCCCAAAGCAAACAAAACTTGAGGAAAAGGGGCCTGGACTAACCTGTCTGGAAGTAGGGGTCTCTTTTCAAGTTCTTCCAGCTCCAGTGGCTGACCCTCCCCCATTCTCCCCGCTCCTGGCCCCAAGCAGAGCTGAGCCACCCACATTCCTCAAATACTGGGTGAGAGGCCAAACGAGAGACAGCCCATGGATTGGCTTCTTGAGGAAGTGGCCTCCACTGTCACCATGCCTAGAATCCAGCTCAGCAGGAATGGGAATAAGAAAGCCAATGCCTGGTAGTGGGCCTTTGCCCTTCCCCTTTGGACGCTAGAAAGTTTATTAAGGAGAGCAGCATCTAAAGGGGCTGGGGAGTCCGAATACATGCCTCTCCTCTTCTCTACAACCTTTTTCAGGAGTCACTTACTGGATACCAACTGGCTGACAGTAGGGGTCTCAGAGCAGGTGATTGGAATGGGAGCAGAGGCAGATGGCTTGGCCGCTGGGGCTGGGCTGGTGATGACCACCGCTGGCTGTGGCACGGCTGGCGTGGGCTGGATGGGCTGGACCTGGGAGAAGAGAGCCAATGAGACGCTACTGCCCGCCTGCCTGGCTCAGGGGGTGGGAGTCCCTGCCCGGGCCACATGAAAATGGGCATGAAATCCTCACTCCCCCAGCACACTCCTACCCGTGCCCCATCACAAAGCAAGACTAGAAGCTACTTATTACACCCACCCAAAGACAGTGACCTCTGAAGTAAGGACAGCAACATGCCCCACCAAGTTGGAGCCTCGCAGCCACCTGTGACACAGGCAGGTCAGAGGCTCCGAAAGGTTCAGTACAGTTGTTCAAAGCCCAACAGGTGTCCACCCTTGAGATACCTGCTCTCAAACCTTTTCCCTCAGAACAGAAACCTACACTTGATTCTAGAGGCTCCCAGGCCCCAAATGTCCATTAACAGGGAACTGGCAAATGACTCTGGGGACCTTTTTACAATGAGATTCTGTGCAGCTACTAAAAAGAATACAGTGGGGTGCCCGGGTGGTTTAGTCGGTTAAGTGTCCGTGATTTCAGCTCAGGGCATGATCTCACAGTCCGTGAGTTCGAGCCCCGCGTCGGGCTCTGTGCTGACAGCTCGGAGCCTGAAGCCTGTTTCAGATTCTGTGTCTCCCTCTCTCTCTGCTCTTCTCTGCTCACGCACTGTCTCTCTCTCTCACGTATAATATTAAAAAAAAAAAGTACGCAGTTAATCAATTAACCGACATGGAAGGAGCTCTGGGTCACAGTGCTAAGTGGAAGAAAAGATAAAGTGAAAACAATTTTTATAGAATAACTCCTATAAAAAATACATATGAATTTCCAGGAAAAACAAAAGCTTGAGACATATAAAGCAAGTTGTCTACATCAGCTATCTCTGGGGGTGGACTTGTAAGAGATTTTTGCTTTTTTCCATTACACATAATATTGGAATTTTTATAAAAAGTGTGTGTCCCGCCTGAGTGGTTCAGTCAGTTAAGTGTCCGACTTCGGCACAGGTCGTGATCTCAAGGCCCGTGAGTTCAAGCCCCACGTCGGGCTCTGTGCTGACAGCTCAGAGCCTGGAGCCTGCCTCGGATTGTGTCTTCCTCTCTCTGCCCCTTTCCTGCTTATGCTCTGTTTCTCAGCCTCTCAAAAATAAGTACACATTAAAAAATATTTTTTTTAAGTGTGCATCATATTTATCATCAGGAGAAACTATAAATATATCAAATCAGTATTCTTAGTATGAATTTTTAAAGTAAAAACCCGCAGCGTGGGGCTAGAACTCAAAACCCCGAGATCAAGAGTCGCATGCTCTACTTACTGACTGAGCCAGCCAGGCAGCCCAGGATGATTGTTTTTAAAAGCTTCCTGAGGGGCACCTGGGTGGCTCAGTCGGTGGAGCGTTTGGCTCTTGGTTTGGGCTCAGGTCATGGTCTCGCAGTTTCGTGAGTTCGAGCCCCGCGGCCAGCTCCATGCTGGCAGTGTGGAGCCTGCCTGGGCTTCTCTCTCTCCCTCTCTCTCTCTTCCCCCTTCTCTCTGCCCCTCCCCCACACGCACTGTCCCCATCTCTCTCAAAATAAATAAATAAATAAATAAATAAATAAATAAATGTTAAATAATAACAATAAAAAAACAACTTCCTGGAAAGTGCACATTTCTCTAGGATGAGTCCTATTCCCTGGATTCTACCCTTTGGTAGCTCTCAAGCCCAGTCCCTCTTCCTCCCCAGGGACTTAAGTTCAGGGCTCCTGGTTTCTTGGTAGAACTGTTTCAGCTGCCTCCTAACAGGTGACAAGGACTCAAGTCTTGCCACAGTTCAGTTCTTGGCTCCACCTGGATAACAGGTAATTTTTTTTTTTTATTTTTTTTAACGTTTATTTATTTTTGAGACAGAGAGAGAGCATGAACAGGGGAGGGGCAGAGAGAGAGAGGGAGACACAGAATCTGAAACGGGCTCCAGGCTCTGAGCGGTCAGCACAGAGCCCAACGAAGGGCTCGAACTCACGGACCGTGAGATCATGACCTGAGCTGAAGTCGGACGCTTAACCGACCGAGCCACCCAGGCGCCCCGGTTAATTTTTTTTTAATACGCATCTAATAAGCCACTTCCCTTCCATGACTCTCTGCTCCATAATAAGTGATAAAATAAAAGCACCGTTTTTTTCCAGTGCTCCCTGCATACAGAGTGTTACCTGTCTTACGCGTGATATATCCATTAACGTTCATAACCTTCTGAGGTTGGTACTCTGATAATCTCCATTTTACAGATGAGGCTAGGAGGTTATTCACAAAGCCTGGAAGCGGCATGCTGCATTTGAGAGCCAAGGCCTCAACCTCGCCCGAGAACTTGCTAGAAATACAAATTCTGGAGCGCCACTCCAGAACTTCTGAACAAGAAACTCCAAGGGTGGGGGGACGTGTGTGCATCGGGACTCTGCAGTCCAGCTGTCCTTCAGGTGCTTCTGACACACAACTCTGGGAACCCCTGCTCTGACACCTTCTAATTCCTGCAATTACAGTAAAGGGGGGGGGGACCCACTCTCCCGCCCACCTCATCCCTTTAGATTAGTGCCACCTCCCTTCTCTACAAAGCTTTGCTGAATTCCCCAGTCGGTCCAGAACTCCCTTCTCGGGGTCCCTACAGCAGCTTGTCACGTCCCTGTCATAGTCTTTGTCACTCTGGCTTGCAACTGTCTCCAGCAGTGAGCCACCTAAGGCTAGGAAAGGCATCTTACTCGTCCCTAGATCTACAGCACCTGGAGTATAGTAGGCACTCAAAAACTGCTCCTGGAATGAACGAATAAAGGAATAATCAAAGCCACAGTGCAAGTGAAGGGGTGAGGCGGAGGGGATGCCGAGTCACCTCCCTGGGCTTTCCTGGCAATCGGTTCACCCTGGAGCCGATCAAGGCTCAGTTTGCTTTGACTATCTCCCTGGCCCTTTCAGCATGGCACTGGCCTCTGAGGGCACATACACTTGTTTTTGGAGTGGGGGTGGGGTGGGGGGGGGTGCTCTGTCCCTGAACAGAGTATGTGGGGCCTTCTACTCTGGGATTTCCCCTCACTTTGGGGAGGTACTCTGTGTGCCAGGGGCTTCAGAAAATAGTCTTGTCCTGCCCTGCAGTCTTGAGGGAGGCACCCCACCCCCACCCCTGCCCTCATCCCAGCCCAGCCCTTGTACCTCACTCTTAGCAGGGGACTCAGGCGTGCTTGCCTTCCGGACAGCCACGGGCGGAGGCAGGGGGCTGCTGGCCAGGGTCGCGATCACCTGGCCCTGGGCATTCAACAACAGCTGGGGTGTCACAGCCTGGACCTGCAGGCTTTGGGCTGGTGCTGGGGCTGCCACACTAGCCGAGTTCACTACCCACGGAAGTGCTCCAATAACCTGGAGGAAACAAGGCAGGGACCCCAGGTGTGAGGCCAGCGTCCAGTTCTACCTCCAACCCAAATCCCCACGTGGGCAGGGGAAGGGACCTCAACAAATCGTTGAACCCTTCCGGACCTCAGTTCCCTCATCGATAAAGCTGTTTCCTTTATTCTATCCCCGGAGCCGAGGTGCAGGAAGAATAGGTCTGCATGTGATTCACACAGCCCTGGATGTGAAGCCCTGCCCTGCCCTGCCACATTTTATTGGGTGGCTTACTTTCTCTGAACCTCGGCCTTCTCCCCCTGGAAAAATGGGAATGAAAATCTCCACCTAACAGACCTGTACTCAAAATGAGGTGAGATAATGTGAGAGAGCACCTAACACAGAGCCTGGTCACAAAGTGGGTGCTCCACGAAGGAAAACCCCAGAGTAGAGTGAGCACCTATAGGCTGGGGTGGAGGTGAGGCCCCTGCCGGGGCTCAGCATCAGCAGAGAGCTGCCACACGAGAGATGAACGGCAGCGTGGCACCCTGTCCGAGTTTCTAGGACCCTCAGCCCAAGGCCCGGGCCCCCCCCCCCCCCGCCCAGGCAGCCTCACCGCAGCCCTCAACCCTCAGCCCTGGCTTCGACCACTTGCCTGTCCCTGAGCGTTGGTGAGGATCTGACTGCTGATCCCTGGCATGCTGGGAATGGCGTTGGCAATGACCGGAGTGGTAGTGAGGGAGCCTAGGATCTGGGTCTGTCCCCCGAGGGAAGCAGCACTGATCTGTGGGTGGAGAAAGAGCCTTGCTCAGAGGCCACGGGGTGAGAAAGAGCCCAAGGCAGAGAGGAAAAGGCTGAGCGCTTTGGGGTGGGGAGATACGGATGCTGGGCAGGTGTGAATGTGGGCTGCAGGCCTATGTCCACCAGCTGAATAGCATCGAGGGCCAGGGGCTGCGGGGAAGGGGGAGGGGCACCACCACGGAAGAGTAACTCCGGCTAATCTTTCAGGCCAGGCCCAGGGGGACAGAAGGCCAGACTGGAGGGGCCGATGTGAATCTAGTCACATCCAACAGCTCCACTGCCCGAGCCGGGAGCCACACCCGACAGACACGGGCACGGGGCTGTGAGCCTCCAGCTCCACCTTAGTTACAGCTCACGAGTTTGCAATCCCCAGACATCATCCCACCCCCCAAGGCCGGTCCAGTGGTTCAGGTTCTGGAGAATTTGCCCAGCCCTCTTGGCGGAGATTGTCTGCTCTTGTCTGGGATGGATGGGCTGGCAGATGCAAGGAGAAGGCCTCAGAGGGAGCCATCTCTGCGGATGTGTTGGAAAAGAGCCGTTTTCGGGGGGGCTGGTCCTCCACCTCCTTCCTCCCCTGTGGGAAGGGCCAGTTCCACCCTTGGCCCGAGATTCGGTCCATCCCTGGTCAGCCCTGGGTGAGGGCAGCAGCTTACAATTCCTGGACTCAGTGCGAAGCCTGCAGGCTGGACGGTGATCTGTGGGGGGGTGTCCACTGGCTTGGGGACGGGGGCAGTAGCGGTGGCAGCGGTGGGCTGCGGTAGAATGGCCGGCGTGGTCTGCAGCAGCGGCTGGGTCTGGAACAGCGTCTGGGGCTGGGCCGCTGGCCGGGGCTGCGTGGGCGAGGAGGCCTGTACCGGCGGGACAGCTTGTACGGGTGTCGGGAGAGCGGCGTTCAGCACGGCAGCTGCTACGGAGCAAGGCAGAGACAGAGGCGCTCAAATGCCTAGCCGCAGCCCAGAGCGGCTCCAATCCCAAGGGATCTGGCCCAAGAATGAGAGGGGGGTTGGGACAGCGGGGCAGAGGGGGCAGGCAGCCGTGATTCCCTTGATCCTTGCAGGGGCAGCGCGTGGCAGCATCTCTCATCCCCCCCTCCCTCGGGCCTGCTGGAGACGCGTAGGTTCCAAAGCAGAAGCGGAATCTTCTTGCGGTGGTCCTTCTTAGGAGGCTGGTCGTGGGGCGAACTCTGGCGCGGTGGGGGGGGAGGGGGGCAGTCTCGGCTGGCTGGAGTGAGAGAGGCCCGCTGGGCCGGCTCGGTGTCATGGCCTAGAGTCCCGAGGTGGTGCAGCAGCTCTGTGGCTGGGTGCCTGGGACACCGGATCCGGACTCCAGGGCTGTTGCCCCGGTGGGCCGCGTGTTCTGAGTCCAGCATGGCAAGCACACGTGCAGGGACAGTAGTGTAGGGTGGTGGGGGGCCTGGTGCAGTCCTGGGGAGAGTTGCCGTTACCTTGCAGACCGGCTAAAGGTGGCTTGAAAATTCCCCCCGTAGGAGAAGCAGCTGTCAGTCCTGGGAGGGCAGCCACGGTTGCTGTAGGAATTGTCCACACGGCCAGCCCCTGCTGACCAGCCACTTGACCTGCAATACTGATGGGGATAAGAAGAGGTTGAGTAACTGCCCCTGCTGGAACCATAACTCCTGTCAGAACTGTGGCTAAGTTTTCCTGAGTCAAGACCTGCAAAAGCAAACAAGATTTCAAAAAGAAAAGAAAAAATAAAAAATCAACATTGACAGCGCAA
Organism: Herpailurus yagouaroundi; assembly: GCF_014898765.1. Classification (NCBI taxonomy): domain Eukaryota; kingdom Metazoa; phylum Chordata; class Mammalia; order Carnivora; family Felidae; genus Herpailurus; species Herpailurus yagouaroundi. The sequence goes on along the minus strand of NW_024412407.1, from coordinate 3,887,895 downwards.
ACACCAGGTCTCTCAGACCCAGTTGAGCACAAACAAAGCATTCTGAGGGCGGTGGGGAAAAGGCCGGTGAGGGTGGGGAAGAGACCAGCCCTAGCCGGAGGCCTGACCCCGAGGGGGTGCCTGGACCAGACTATCCTGCCTTCAGAGAAGCTGCCTGAACCGGAGACGGGGCCTGGCCCCACTCACGGGACAGCAGAGGGTGTGCCAGCCTCCTCCACCACAGTCTGCTGCCTCCCAGGCCTTCCCTGGGCCCTGGCCCACACGACCAATGCTTTGTGGCCGTCGGGAAGCAGGGGGCGGGGGCTGGTGGAACCAGGAGATCAAGGGCCTACAGAGGCTTCTGGGAAGCTCTGACGGAGGATACCCCGCTGGATGCCTTGCAGATCTGTGCCATGTAGCAAAAGGTCACAGGGAACTCAGCACAGCCGGGGGACCCGGGAGGCAGCTTCTCACGGAGCTGGGGCGGCCCCCTGGCTCTAAATGAGGACCCTGAACGATCCATTAACTCTTCCAGGCATCTCCTGGAGGGGCTAACAAGGCTATTCACTCATTTAGTCATTAGATAAACAGAGATGCCTGTGGCATGAAAGAGTTAACGTTATCTCTACAATCTTTGCTGGACCCAAGAATATTAGTTGGCAAAGACAGATCTAATCTTCCCAGTGGGCCTGATCTGGGGTAGGGGAGAGGCCAGGGGTGCCCAGGAAGGGATTCCCTCCTTCAAGCCACAGCCCCTTCCCTGTTCTGCCCCGAGAAATCCCCAGATCCCATGGCCACCCCACACTGGCTTGTCCCATGCTTTGCTCCCGCCCAGGGCCCTCTGTTCAGCTCCCCGGGGGGCCCTTACCTGGGGGGCAGCTTGTACAGCCAGTGGCGTCAGGGTCTGCGATGCCTGAGGCTGGCTTGGGGCTTGGCTGAAGGTGGCAACCGCAGGGGCAGGGCTCGGAGGGATCCCCGGGAGAGACTTCACTTCATGTGGCATTGAGAGAAAGGACAAGGAGTGAGCCCGGTGTGAGCGGAGGGGTCACTGGAGTAGAACATCTGGTTGCAGTTTGGAGTGCTAAATTCTCAGGCCTACATTGTTTTTCTGCATAACCCAAGGCCAATCACCAGCCTTCCCTGGCCCAGGAGGCAGCTTCCCAAATGCTACCGGTAGTGAGAATGGAAGGATGGGGGACCCTGTGCCAGACCTGAAAGGTGGGCTACCCTCTTCCCACATCTAGTTGAAGAAGATGCAGGCCTATGCACAGTTGCCTATCAAGTCTCCCACTTCCTGGCTCCATAGGACATGGTGACCTATCACATAATCAGTAAAGGGGCCCTAAGCAAACGTGTGTCAGGGAAGGAAGGAGCTAGAATTGACGGGAGCAACTTCCCTTGACTCATCCAGCAATTGAATCACTGTTACACCACCTGCAGGTGACTTTGTGGATGCAGGTGCTGGCTTGGGGAAGGGGCAAAGATTCCTGTCGGGTGAGGCCCTTGAAGTGACAGTCCCTGAAAACTGGACAGGTCTTTGCCACACTCCAGAACACAGGGGCATTCCAGGCCAGGCAGCTTTTTTCTGCCAGGGCCTGCGGTCTGAAGTCCAGCTGAGAAGCCTCACTGAGCTTCCAAAAGAACTTCTTTCCTGTGAAAGGGTGCTTTTCACCCAGCTGATAGCTTCCTCTTGCTACCTTGATTTAGTCCGGTATTGGAGAACCCCACCAGGAAACCTCTTCAAAGCCACACAACAATGAGGAGAAGGGTTATTGTTTAATACACAGTAAAACTTGAAAAGGAATCTACATATTGGGTGATGGACGTTAGACCAGATTGGTGGCCTCTTAATATTGGCTGGGTGTAGATTTCCAGGCCCTAATCTAAGCCTACTGAATTGGATGTCTGGGAATGGAGGTCAGTAACCTCTCCTCTCTCTCTTTTTCCTTTTAAACCCACTTGTGATACATCACGCAGCCAGAGGAGGAACCACGGAATTAGACAGCCTTTCCACCTTGCATTCCCAGCCCACATTTTCATCTGGAAAGGCAGTAACCTAACTCAGGACTATAAAGTTCACAGTACATAATGAAAAAAAAAAAAAAAAAAATCCAACTCTTTAAGGAATCAAAGAGAAAACAGGCAACAACAAAAGTCTTCTAAAATACAAACAGAAAACAAAACGACAGGTTTATGTCCACTGTGGAGGGGAAATACAGGTCTAGCTACTGAAAAAAAAAATCAGAAAACATCACGATACTCTGAACCCACAAAAACTTAAAAAATATGTTGCTTGACAAAATGTTATGAAATATATAAAAAAAAAAGCGAAGTGGGAAAATGGGAATGTGATAAACATGAATGAGAAAAGCTTATCATCTAAAGAAACGAAATGTTCATTTTATTAGGATTTATTTTCAAAGTAGGACTAAGGGTCCAAGGGTTTGCATACATTTAGGGCTTTTATCACTCCCTGCTAGACTGCTTTTCAGAAAGACTGAACCAATTCACAGAACCATCAATAATGTGCCCATTTCTCCACAGTGCCACCCAACCTAGGTTTTATCACTGTTTATTTATTTTTCTGGCTTAACAGCTATGTGGTACCTTGTAGCCAATTACTGGTCCTCTCTCATTGATAGATTTTGTACTTTTCCAGGTGATAACTTCCTCCTAGGTACACAACTGATTTCTTTTCGAAAGGAATTTGAGGGGCGCCTGGGTGGCTCAGCCGGTTAGGCGTCCAACTCTTTTTTTTTTTTTTTTTCAACGTTTATTTATTTTTG
>NW_024412407.1:3842758-3885030 GCF_014898765.1 Herpailurus yagouaroundi | reverse complement strand
ACAGGCTCCAGGCTCTGAGCCATCAGCCCAGAGCCTGACGCGGGGCTCGAACTCACGGACCGCGAGATCGTGACCTGGCTGAAGTCGGACGCTTAACCGAGTGCGCCACCCAGGCGCCCCAGGCGTCCAACTCTTGATTTAGGCTCACGTCATGATCTCACGGTATGTGGGTTTGAGCCCCACCTCCGGTTCTGCATTGATAGCACAGAGCCTGCTTGGGCTTCTCGCTCTCGCTCTTGCTCTCTTTCTGTCCCTCCCCCACTCTCCCTCAAAAAATTAATTAATTTTTTAAAAAAGGAGTTTGAGGGGCGCCTGGGTGGCTCGGTCGGTTGAGCGTCCGACTTCCGCTCAGGTCATGATCTCTCAGTTTGTGAGTTCGAGCCCCGCGTCGGGCTCTGTGCTGACAGCTCAGAGGCTGGAGCCTGCTTCGGATTCTGTGTCTCCCCCTCTCTGCCCCTCCCTCACTCAGGCTCAGTCTCTCTCTGTCTCTCAATAATAAATAGACGTTAAAAATTTTTTAATTAAAAAAATTTTAAAAATACACACATGGACAAGGACTGGGTAGTAATTTAGAGTGATATAAATCACTAGATTTTTCTCATCCTGAAAGTTTCCCATTACTTAGTTTCATTTTAAGAGAAAACTGTTTTGGTTTTTTGTTTTTTGTTTTTTTTTTTTACTTTTTTAATGTTGATTTATTTTTGAGAGAGAGACAGAGCATAAGTGGGGGAGGACAGAGAGAGGACGACACAGAATCTGAAGCAGCCTCCAGGCTCTGAGCTGTCAGCACAGAGCCCGACGCGGGGCTCAAACTCACGAGCAGTGAGATCATAACCTGAGCTGAAGTCGTATGCTTAACCGACTGAGCCACCCAGGCGCCCAAGAGGAAACTCTTCTTAGCCTCTGCTCTGCAATAGCATTATTAAGAAAGGTTCCATCAAGGCCACAGTCTAAGTTGGCGGCTTCTTGGGAGGTACCATCAAAATACCTCCCTTACCTACCCGATGATCACTAAAATGCCTTTACAGAGAAAAGGACTTTCGTGAAGAGGCTTAAATGTACAAACCCCTGGAAGAAGATGCACAGTACCATAAACACTGATGCTAAGGTATAAAGAGTTGACTTAGCATCCATTTCCGAGAGCAGGTTTGAACAAGAAACAGAATTAAGGCACCAGACAAAATGAGATATGGAAGATCGTTAAAAGAATAAAAAGGGAAATTGCCGACCCTGTGGGTAAACCTGGGAAATCTCCTGAATTTTCTGGAAAAGAGCCCCATCCCCACCATGGAAAGGAGTGGGAAGATCGGTCAGACGTAGAATCCTGGTCTTTGCTGCCTGCTCTCTGGGGCGCTGCCCTGTGGAGCACGTGACACCCCACCCTGGTCTCAACATGGAGCAGAGCATTTCCAGGCTAGGGGAAAACGGTCAAGCCTCTTGCCGTTCCTTTATTCAAAAGGAGAAAAAATAACCTAGGTCACTAGGGTGCCAACTGAATCTGCGTGCTGATTTGCAGGCAGAGTGAGGGATGTGAGGTCTCACAGTTTTCTTATTAAGGAGTTGCTATTTCCCTAAAGCCTGTCTGTTCTCATTTGCTCTCTTCTTGGCTCCTCTTCTTGGCCCACCCCCACCAGCCCAGATCTCCAATCCGGGGAAGAGAAGATAAGCAGAAGTCTAGGGGAGATGAATCGTGGAGTTCTGGGGGTACTAACTGGGGATCCCCAGATTTCCAGCAAAAGACGTCTACTCTGAAAGGTGTCAGTGAGGGAAGTCCATGAAAGGGTGCCCCACAACAAGACAGCCATGCCTGGCACCTCAGTCCCAGCCTCTAGAACAGCCCTGGCTGTCTCGCAGCTATACTACAGGGTAATTAGGAGAGATGGTGTGGGTGGATCGTCCCTATCCATTCCCCTTACAGGGGAATCAAGTTCTTGCCCAAAAGTCGTCTTTGGAGACAGCATGAATAAGACACCAGGCTTGACTCACGCCAGCCCAGCTAGGAGTAAGGAGCTGGGATTCCGCAAGGTCCTACCTAACCTACATCTTTAGTGTGGGGTAGGTAACATGCCCTCCTGTCCCCAGCCGCTGGAACCTCCCAGATTCACCACAGAAGGTACTGGGTTAGAAAGGCTGTCAGGATCCTGAAGGTCTAGTCCTTTCTGCACTCGGCCTTTCTGGGTTGGACATACAGCCCTCTCGGAGGTTAATTCGATCCCCTCAACTGAGCCCAGCTGCTCTCCTCCCACCTCACCCTGACCCATCCCAGTTTAGATGTGGAAGTGAATGAAACCAGAACTAAAGTTCCAGGGACATGGAGGGCAGGATGGCGCTAGCAGCTGAGCAGAAGTACAGCTGTGGCCAGAGGTCGTCCAGTGGACTGGAAGACAAGACCCCGAAGCCACCCTGGCTCTAGGGACTCACGCTGACTCTCCAAGGAGCCAGAAAGAGGGACTCGGGTGGACCAATGCCAAATGGGAGCAATGGCCTCGTACCAGTTGCCTCTGCAGAGGAGTCTGGGTTGTCTGGCCCAGCTTCACCAGCGGGTTCACTGGCTTCGGCCGGGCCTCTGCTCTGGGAGCCCTCGGCAGCGACACCCTCCAGTCCTTTGCCCTCCTCCTCAGCAGAGATCTGGGCATCCACTCCAACTTCCAGCACGCGGATGGTCTCGTGGCCTGACATCACGATGACCTGAAAACAGAGGACAGGGGACATTGCTGGTGGGGAGTGGCCAGTAAGTAGGCTTCTGGCTGGGGGAGAGAGGAGAGGGCACTTGGAGATGCAGACCGCTTGCCTGAGGGCTGTGTGCTGTGACAATTCCACAGCCTGGGGCAGGCTGCAGCTCCCCGATCCCAGGAAAGAAACTGGGGCCTGGTGACACGGGAAGGGCTTGACACACGCTAGTAAAAGCCCCACAGAGCCAAACCACTTGGAGATATTTCTATTTGCTCCCCGTCCTGGACTCAGTTCAGGGAGTGCTTAAGTGGCCTATCCCACAGCCCTGCAAGGGCGTCCTCTTAGCTGCTAGGATAATGGAGGCCCCTAACTAACACAGCATCCAGCCTTAGGCTGGGCCAAGAAGCAGATCCCTCTTCACTTCTCTTGAAACCTTACAGGAGTTTCCTCAAAGACAAAGGGATGGACATGAATGCTCCACAATGCTGAGTAACTTTTTAGGCTCATGATTCCAAAACTCTGGGGTACAGGCCAAGGTTTCCAGGCAAGCTAACTTCCTGAAATGCAGGTCAGGAATACTGTAGAAGCAGCCACTGGCCCCACCTCCCAGGACTGGAGCCCCACCTCTCCAACTGGAGCCCCACCTCCCAAGACTAAAGCCCCACCTCTCTGGACTGGAGCCCCACCTCTCCAACTGGAGCCCCACCTCTCCGACTGGAGCCCCACCTCCCAAGACTGAAGCCCCACCTCCCCGGACTGGAGCCTTGCACCCTGTGGAGCGGTGGGGCCAGCCCTGCCATCTGCAGGCATGCTCCGACCTCGAGGGGGCCTTCCATGTCCTCAGAACACTTGGTCTTCTTCCCCTGCTCAAACAGCCAGCCCTCAGCTCTTCACCTCCAGCACTGGCATGCTTTGAATTAGACCAATCAAGAATCAGGGACACGCTGTATGTTCAAAATCTGTGTCGAGCCTCCCCTGCACTTGGCCTGTACCCGAAGGCACTCCCACAACACAGTTCTCAAAATTGAACCCAGCCAGAGATTGCTGGAAAAAGTGACAATGTGACCTCTCAGGGGAGTATGAGTGAAATACACCTCCAAAAGCAGTTCCTTTTCTGATTTAAATTTGATACGAGGGACTTCAGTCCAATTACCTTTTAAGAAATGTTAACCTTTTTTTTTTTTCCTTTAAAAAATTATGTAATGAATGTTCACTGCAAAAAATTATAAAATATATTTAGGAAAAAATAGAGTAAATTACCTGATGTCCAAATCTTTTCCTTATGTAAACTTATACATATTTGTATATATATTTAAGCTTTTTTATTATTTTTTTAAGTAGACTCTACCCCCAACGTGGGGCTTGAACTCATGACCCTGATATCAAGTGTCACATGCTCTACTAAGTCAGCTAGGCATCCCATACAATTTTTTATATTTTAATTTCACTTCTTTTTTTAAGTTTATTTATTTTGAGACAGAGAGAGAGAGAGCATGAATAGGGTAGGGGCTGAGAGAGGGAGAGAGAGAAACCGAAGCAGGCTCTGCACTGTCAGCACAGAGCCCAACAAGGGGCTTGATCTCATGAACTTCGAGATCATGACCTGAGCCAGAACCAAGAGTAAACTGCTGAACCGACTAAGCCACTCAGGTGCCCCTAAGCTGTGACTTTAAAAAGTGAAATTAGGGGCGCCTGGGTGGTGCAGTCGGTTAAGCGTCCAACTTCAGCCAGGTCATGATCTCACGGTCTGTGAGTTTGAGCCCCACGTCAGGCTCTGGGCTGATGGCTCAGAGCCTGGAGCCTGTTTCCGATTCTGTCTCCCTCTCTCTCTGCCCCTCCCCCATTCATGCTCTGTCTCTCTCTGTCCCCAAAAAATAAATAAAATTAAAAAAAAAAAAAGTGAAATTAAGGGGTGCCTGGGTGGCTCAGTCGGTTAAGTATCTGACTCTTGATTTCAGGTCAGGTCATGATCTCATGGTTTGTGAATTCGAGCCCCAAGTCAGGGTCTGTGCTGATGGCGTGGAGCCTGCTTGGGATTCATTCTCTCTCTCTCTCTCTCTGCCCCTCCCTTGCTTGGGCATGCACGAACATGCACCTCTGTTCTCTCTCTCTCTCTAAAAATAAATAAAATAAACTTAAAATAAATAAATAAATAAATAAATAAATAAATAATAAAATCACAGCTTAAATCCCCGATCTCAGCCCCTGAGAAATCCTAGCTGGTAACTACATCTGGATGGGTGAAGTCGGCATGAATTTTGGTTAAGAAACAGATACTGACAGGCTCTGTGGAGTGTTCCTCCTGGCCACGCCCCAGGGTCCATCACCCTCACTCCCTCACCTCTTCCTGCCCCAGAACATACCTGCTCATTGACGGTCAGTGATGACTCTGGCCCGGCTCCAGGATCCATGGTCACTTAGGGTGGGGTGGGGGCCGGCCCACACCTAGCACAGCCTGTGGGATGACATGGGATGGGAAAAGCAAAGGCTGATGTGACACAGTAATACAATTTCTATACCATCTTGGAGAGTCAGGAGTAGAATGGTAGGAAGGGAGAAAAATCTAAGTTCTCCCAAGTATCTGTACAAGTAAAGGAAACAGGATTCAAAGGACCTGAAAACGGAAGTGTCTTGCTTCCTACAGCACCCCAAGAGATCCTACACTCAGGAAGAACCAGGGTGACAAGAGGAAAGAGAGGGCCAGGCATCCGTCCCTGGGCGTTCCCCAGTCTGCAGGGAGAGAGCAGACCCAGCAGAACCCAAGCTGACTTTGACCCAGACATTCAGAGCCTCCAGAGCCTCAGACACAGGAAAGGAGCACTCTGGCCATCAGAGGGCTTCTCAGGGGAGGAGTCTGAGCAGACTTCCTGGAAGAGATAAGACCCGAATAAATTGAAACAGTAGTCCCAAACCTGAATGTGCGTGATCACCACTTGGAGCGCTTATTAAAAATGCAGACCCCAGGTTCCCCTGAGAGTCTGATTCAGCCGACGGGTCCCACAGAAGCAGCTCTTAAGTGATTCTGTGGCAGTGGCCTAAGGACCATCCTGGCCTTTAACACGGGAGCCAGGACAACATCCCAGATAGTAGAGCAGCCTGCCAAATGCAGGGAGGGGGAGTGGGAGGAGCCCCCGTGAAGAACAGATTCACAGACCATAGAGTCGTAAGAAATAAAGGTATAAAGCGGACAAATAGGTTTAGATACTTGCACAGAAAAGAAGGCAATTAACATTGACGTTGAGCGCCTATAGTGCTAAGTATTTCTATAACACTTACTCAAGCTCATTACTCATGCCCGCTGGGGGATGGGAGAATTACCACCACCACGGTCCAGATGAGGGACCTAAGCTCAGAGAAATGCGCTAGCTTCCCCCTCTTTGGCCTTCCTCCTCCTCTTTCAACCCTGGGTTGGCTGACAGGTTCTCCTTCTTCGGTTATTTTATCGATTGAGGTAAAATCCACGTAACATAAAATTCACCATTTTAACCATTTTAAAGCGCAAAACTCCGCGGAATTGAATGCATTTATAATGTTGTGCAACCACCGCCACTGTTTAGTTCCAGAACATTTTCATCATCCCCAAAGGGAACCCCATACCCATTAGCAATTCCTCCCTTTCTCTGCCACCACCGGCCCCTGGCAGCCGCCAGTCGGCCTTTCCTCTATGGATGGGTCTATTCTCCATATTTCATAAAAACGGATGCATACAGTAAGTGGTCTTTGTGTCTGGCTTCTTTTACTTAGCAAAAACGTTGTCAAGGCACGTGTCAGGACTTTGATCCTTTTTATAGCTATGCAATAACGGATAATATCGGGTGGGCTTTCTCTCTGGGGAGGGCTGAGAGAGAGGCAAACTGAGGTTCCATTTCCAAGATGGAAAGCTCATCACGCTCAGCTGTGACTCGACCAGCCCTCCACAGGTGTGTGCCAATCCACCACCTCCCCACACAAGCGGTTCAAGAAAAAACCCTGTATGGGGCGCCTGGGTGGCTCAGCCGGTTAAGCATCCGACTTGGGCTCAGGTCATGATCTCACGGTTCGTGGGTTCGAGCCCCGTGTTGGGCTCTGTCTGACAGCTCGGAGCCCAGAGCCTGTTTCAGATTCTGTGTCTCCCTCTCTCTGCCCCTCCCCTGCTCATGCTCTGTCTCTCCCTGTCTCAAAAATAAATAAAATGTTAAAAAAAATGTTTTTAATAAAAATAAAAAAATTAAAAAAAAAAAAAAACCTGTAAGTGCAACACTTAGACAATGACTGAGGAACGGAAGATTTTCATGTAATCCCTGTTACAGCATGGTAAAATACCTCAAAGCAGAGAATGAAGAAAACTATCGAACCTTTTCAAAGAAACTGGCATCTTTTCCAGAAGAAAACTGTTTGGAATCTCAGAACTCTTTTTTTTTTTTTTTTTTTGAAGGTTACTTATTTATTTATTAATCTCTACACCCAACACAGGGCTTGAACGCATGACCTCAAGACCAAGAGTCACGCGCACTACTGACGGAGCCCGCCAGGTGGCCCTGGAACTTTTGAGACCATTTTAAACACACAGATAGATGGTAAAGCTGAAGGAAGGAAGCATTTGGAAAATACCTTCAAGAATTATCAGCGCATGTGAATCTAATGACTTGATACTGTGTCGTGCCATTGCACGACATCTTCAAAAACGATTTGGCGAATGAGAATTTCCAAACGAGGATCTGGGGGATGAAACTAGCAGAACGTATAGATCAAAGAATGATTTGTGTTAGTTACCCTTGTCTGAAAAAGAGGCGGAGAAGCCTGTAGTCAGTTGCTTTACGAGGTGCAGTCAGCTGCATCTGAGAACAAGACTCAGCCTTGCTCAGCTGATAGACCACCATGGGTTAGAGGACCAATTGCTACACTGCAACAGAAATGAAGAACTGGGGCACCTGGGTGGCTCAGCCGGTTAAGCTTCTGACTCTTGATTTCCGCTTGGGTCATGACCTCACGGTTCACGGGTTTGAGCCCGGCATTGGTCTCTGCACTGGCAGTGCAGAGCCTGCTTGGGATTCTCTCTCTCTCTCTCTCTCTCTCTGCCCCTACGCTGCTTGTTCTCTTTCTCTCAACATAAATAAATAAACTTAATTTTTTAAAAAAGCATCTGACTCTTGATCTCGGCTCAGGTCATGATCTCACAGTTCATGAGTTCAAGCCCCAAGTCTGGCTCTGTGCTGACAGTGGGATGCCTGTTTAGGATTCTCTCTCTCTCTCTCTCTCTCTCTCTCTCTGCCCCTCCCCTGCTTGTGCTCTCTGTGTCTCTCTTTCTCTCAAAATAAATAAACTTAAAAAATGAAGAACTTACAGGTGTTTTAATTCATATGTTTTCTCTAGACTATCTTTGAAAATGATAAAATAATTAAAAGATACACTTTTTTTGATACTTACACACTTTAAAGCGAAGATATAAGCCATTAGGACTTAGAGAACAGTATTCTGATGAACATCAATTTAGGGCACCCTGTTATATAAATATAAACTAAATTATACAATGAAAATTTATGTTTTTGGATAAATTTGCCAAAGAAAACTTGACATTTAAAGAAATGTGGAAAAAAAGTAATCATGATTAAAAAATCATTTGGACAATTCTGGAATTCCGGTTTAATATATTGTTTTTTCACTGTGGTAAAAAACTTTATTTTAAGAGGTGCCCTGCTGGCTCAATTGGTGGAGCATGCGACTTTTAATCTCAGCGTTGTGAGTTCAAGTCCCATGCTGGGTGTAGAGACTACTTAAAAATAAAATCTTAAGAAAGTATTTGTTTTAAATTTTTTTTTTTTTTTAAAGTCCAACCTGGTGAACATCTAAACCTAAACTGCTCTAAAAATGCCAGCCTTTCTCCTAATTTTATGACCCTTGTTTCCATTCATTTACCACATATTTCCATCTGGATGGTCTAGTAGGTAATTAAACTCATAGGTCTTGAAAAAAAAAATCCATTGTATGGATACACCACATTTTGTCTCTCCATTCCTTGGCTGATGTTTGGGTTGTTTCTCCCTTTTGACCATGTGAATAGTGCTTCAATGAATTTTTGTGTACAAGTTTTTGTTTGAATACTTGTTTTCAGTTCTTTGGTATATATGCCTAAGAGTGTTGTTGCTGGCTCACCTAAGAGGCTTTACGGTCTTCACCCTTTGGTAGAATGTTCCCTGGCCAAAGAGGCAAGGAGAACCATGAGGTTCCCTTTCTCCATTTCCTTCTCTAACCACCTACAGTAGGGATGAAAGTGAGGGCAAGAAATTCAAGACACCTAGCAATTTGAAAAAAGAGGAAATAAGGCCTCCCTTTTTAGGTACAAGGGGGTACAGGAGGGGCAGAGGAATTTGCTGGAAGAGGTAGTAGGCATCTTCCAACCTCACTGGGACTCTAGCCTCATTCCTGGGTGATGTCCTCCTCCAGATTTTGTACATGGGAGCCTTCTATGAGTTTTGCCAAGAACTTGACAATTTACCACCACTTCTGGATGGGAACTGGGATGAGCCATGGAATTTGTTACATAAAGAAGTCTGGGGCACTTGGGTGGCTCAGTCGGTTAAGCGTCCGACTCTTGACCTCAGCTTAGGTCACGATCTCATGGTTCATGGGTTCGAGCCTCAAGTTGGGCTCTACACTGACAGTGCAGAGGCTGCTGGGGATTCTCGCTCTTCCCCCCAAAATAAGTAAATAAACTTAAAAAAAGAATGTCAATTAGCAAGTCATTTGCAAATTCAAATAAAAGGCAGACACCAAACTGAGAGGAAAGGTATGCAAGGTAAATCTGGGTCCATTATAGCTTGATATGTACATTTCATGGAGGAAGAATTTCCCAATCCCAAAGGCCTTTAGGTGGGAGGCATTGGTAGCCAGTCATTGTGGGGCAAGGGGCATCTGCTCAAGAGGGGCTCAAAGTCTGCTCATAGTCTTGTTGTGGTCACTGGCTCCTTTCAGCCAACCATAGCCACTCACGGGGAGTTGTTAGGTAACTATCCACTTTTGTGGCCGTGTTATTGGGGAGATTCAAGTAGTAGAGAAGGCTCAGGTGATTCTAAGATCCCTTCTGTCCTTGAGATTCTATGAGCTTATGTGGGGCGGGCCTGGTTTCTCAATGTCTAGTCCTTTGTGTCAAGGGCAAAGTCAGTCCTGGCTCAGAGCCTCTGGCCACACACAGGCCCACTCTAACCCACCAACCAGGCTTCAGCACACCAGAAATACAGGCAGAACAGAGACAAAGGCCTCCCTTATTTCAGACCCTAGAACACACTTGGCTTTAGTCTTGGCCTTACATGACTCCTTAGCCTTGGCTCTACAGGACGCCTATCAGAGATATGCATGGGGCACAAACACATCGCTGAGAAGTAGACACTCAGCATTTTGACTCTGAGCTGTGTCCTGTGTGTTCCCCTAGTTCAGCATCTGTGCAGACTTACTCCTGGACCTAGCCCCACCCCCTTTCCAGGAACTTTCCACATTCCTCAAGCCTTAGGCTGTGGCTTGGTCTCACTGACCAGACCGCCATCTTTAATTTGCTTTTTGACCAGTTCCCTATTGACTGGGGTACATACATTTGAATGGCCTCTTTTGAGCTCATGATGCCATGCAGGGTCCACAGCCTGACAGCCAGGGAGGAGAGATGATCCACAGTCTGTTTTAAGAGAAGGGACTCCTGTGATCACTTTGGCAGTAGAACACTACATACACAGATCACGGCAGAGCTGCTCTGGGTAAAGCTGGGACGGGAGCCAGCGCCCACCCAGAGCCTCCTCCTTTGTCTTCTTTCTCCAGTGAGTGGCGTGAAAAACACCTGAATCAAACCTGGCAAAGCACCACGGCTGCTTACCAGATGGCTCATTTATCCCTCACTTTCCTGTGCTAACATCTAAAAACACAGGTAGCCTCGGGGAGAGAATGAACTGTGTGTGCTCAAGCATTTGCTCACAATCCGAAAATCCAGAGCTCCAGGACCATCAAGGAGTTCCCGGGGAGGGGAATGAGTTAGGGGACCGGGTTCTATGTATCACTCTCCTTTGGCAACTGCTCTGGGCTCGCTTAGGGCAACATTCTAAGACACCGGGGAGGAGCGTTAGGAAATCTCAGACAAATCCGAACCCCCTAGAGTAGCCGGAGATCCTATTGGGAAAAATTCTGAAATGTTTCATCCCTTATTTATTCAACAAATATTTCAGCGGCTACTATGTGCTGGGTGTTGGGGCTACAACGAGGGAAAAAAACATTTGCCAGCTTCGTTGAGAAGCCTTCAGTCTGACGTGGGAGTCAAGGAGATAAAAAGTAACTACGTTACAGTATGTTTAAATGTCATGGTGGATAAATAGAAGGTAGTAGAGGGTCCACAGAAGGGATACCTAATACAGTCTGGTGTGGTCCTTTTCCCTTTGTTCCATGAGAGCGTGTGTTTCAGACACGAAATTTTATGTATGAAGATGGGGTGCCTGGGTGGCTCAGTCTGCTGAGTGGCCGACTCTTGATATCGGCTCAGGTCATGATCTTGTGGTCACAGGATCGAGCCCCACGTCAGGGACCCCCTCCAACCCCCCACCCCCCCCTCCTCCACTGGGCATGGAGCCTGCTTAAGATTCTCTCCCTCTGCCCCCTCCCCCACTAGTGCTCTCTCTCTCTCTCTCAAAAAATAAACTTGAAAAAAAAAAATCTTACACCATATAGAGGAAAATGGAAGTTCTTATATGGGGTTCAGACTTTTAATTCAGACACATTTCTGTGTTTTGTTGTTGCTGTCATTGTTGTTTTAGAGAGAGAGAGATAGAGAGAGAGTGTGTGTGCGTGCATGTGAATCTTAAGCAGGCTGCACGCTGAGTAGGGAGGCTGACGTGGGGCCTGATCCCATGACCCTCAGATCATTGTCTGAGCTGAAATCAAGAGTCAGATGCCTCACCAAGTGAGCCACCCAGGCGCCCCTTCATTTCTGTGGATTTAATCCCTCCCTTAACACTTAATGTGGTTAAGGTTTTCAAGGTGTAAAATGCCTTCTCATTATCCAGTCATTTGGAGGGGCAGGATACGCTGCGTGAAGTTACTGGACTCTGAGGAATGGTCGATTAAGCTGAAATTAGTTTTATGTATTCAATGGAAAGAAAGTCACATTTGTTGTGACACAGGGCGCCTGGGTGGCTCAGTTGGTTAAGCATCCAACTCTTGATTTCGGCTCAAGTCGTGATCTCACGGTTCATGGGATCGAGCCTTGAGTCCAGCCCCGTGCTGACAGCACAGAGCTTGGGATTCTCTCTCTCCTTCTCCCTCTGACCCTCTCCCACTCACTCTCTCTCTCTCTCTCTCTCTCTCAAAATAAGCAAATAAACTTAAAAAAAATGTTTTTGACATAATTTCCTCAGGCTAGGTTGTTTGTGGGCATTTTACACTGCTTTTATGTTTCAGCTGTATACCCACTTACCTCTTGCAAAGCTGCCATTCAAAAAGGCCACAATGACAGGAAGCAGGGGATTGGCAGATTAGCCAAGACTGGTAACTGGGGCCGAGCTGAATGGTGCCATGAACTCCTCACTTCCTCCCCAGGCGCGCTCACTCGGTCACACAAGGACCTAATCTCAATCTCTGGCCGGGACCTCCTCAGGGAACTTCAGCCTCATATATCCAAATGCCTACTGATTGTTCATATCCTCTCATATTCCACCTGTTCAAAACCAAACTCTAGATTTCCACCTCAAACCTGTTTCACCTGCATGCAGCCTTCCCCACGCCAGCCAATGGGCAACTACCTCGTTCCACAGATGCTCAGGCCAAAAACCTTGCCATCATCCTTGCCTTCTCTCTTACTGGTCACATTCATTCCTTCACCGAATCCCATTGGCTCTCCCTTCCAATATGGGTTGGGTTCACAATCTCAGCCTTGATATTTACTAGCTGTGGGCCTCAGGACAAATGGTTTACCTTTTGTGCCTCAGTTTCTTCATCTGAAAAAAAATGAGAGAAACAGCACCTACTTCATAGGGTTATAGTGAGGACTGAATAAATTAACGCGTGTAATTAACACGTGGCACATAGTAAGGGCTCAGAAAATGGTAGTTATTATAAAAATTTACATACATTATCTCATGCCACTTTAGTGTAGCAGTTGAGAGCCTAGATTCACCTCTCAGTTTTAAGAGTTCTTCACTGTGATGGGGCACCCGGGTGGCTCAGTCGGTTAAGCGTCGAATTTCGGTTTTGGCTCAGGTCATGATCTCATGGCTTCAGGGGTTTGAGCCCCCCATCGGGCTCTGCGCTGACAGTGTGGAGCCTGTTTGGGATTCTCTCTCTTCCTCTCGCTCTCTGCCCCTCCCCCACTTGCACTGTCTCTGTCTCTCTCGAAACAAATTTTTAAAAAAATTATAAAAGATTTCTTCACTGTGAGAACCTTGGACAAGGACCTAACCTCTCTGTGCCTCAGTTACCATATTTGAAACAGGGCTAGGGTTGTAGTAAATTGCAAAAGGGTTCAATATATATTAACTATTATTATTCAATTCTGATGCCAGCCCCCCCAAGCCATAGAGCAAATACACACCGAAGCCTGACCAATTGTGTGACCTTCCACAGAGGGGCAGGTTATTTCTCTGTTTTCTCAGGGATAAATAATAAGAGACCTCACCTTGGACTTACTGTGTAAAACACTAAGAACAGTTAGCTATTATTGCTCTCACTTTTACAGATAGAAAGTTGAGGGTTCAAGAGAAGTAAGCATATAGGCTTTGGGAGGAAACCTAGACTCAAATCCCAGCTTGGCCGTGAAATAGCTGTGTGATCTTGGACAACTGACTTACTCTCTCTGAAACTCAAGTTCCTTATCCTTAACATGGTGATTAAATGGAAAGACCTTATGGGGGTTGTTATAACGGTGATATGAGATCATGTAAGTAAAATGCTTAGCATGGTGCTCTTATTACGATTCTTGGTTTTATCGACAGGGAAACGGAGGTAGAGAAAAGTCCGGTGATTTGCCCAAGGGCACAGGAAAGTCCATGGAAGGTTCGAAATTGAAGTCAGTGTCCACCTGCCCCAGATCCCTATCCTCCTAACACAATACCAAGCCTCCTCTCCGGAAATGGAAAGGGCCTGTTCTGGCCCCAAAGGATCAGGACACATTGGAAAATGGAAGCTCTCAGTTCTCCTCCAGAGCCCCGCCCCGCCCTCCCCCCACCCCCCACCCCCCACCCCCCACCCCCCACCGCCAATGTCATGAGCAGAGATAAATGGCTTGGCAAGCCATTGGTAAACCAGCTAGGTATACACATGGGCCAGAAGAAAGGGAAGAGTAAAAAGATAGGAAAGTAGTGAATGACTTTAATTCCCCTTTTCCAAATTACCATTTATAATCTTAGACATATATAAGCGAACAGTAAACCTAGTTTATTTTTTTTTAATTTTTTTCAACGTTTTTTATTTATTTTTGGGACAGAGAGAGACAGAGCATGAACGGGGGAGGGGCAGAGAGAGAGGGAGACACAGAATCGGAAACAGGCTCCAGGCTCCGAGCCATCAGCCCAGAGCCTGACGCGGGGCTCGAACTCACGGACCGCGAGATCGTGACCTGGCTGAAGTCGGACGCTTAACCGACTGCGCCACCCAGGCGCCCCGAGTAAACCTAGTTTATAAGGACACGTTTAGATTTAGTTTCTCCTCCTGTACCCTTTCCTTTGTGCCCAAACATGATTCATCCTAGGCAGGGTGAAAGGAGGGGGCAAATGAAATGTGAAAAATAAAAAGTACTTATATTCCCCCACCAGACTGTAAGCTCCAAGACCTGTCCACTTATTAACATACCCCAGTGCCTAGTACAATACCTCATACATGACAGGGGGTCAATGACTATAAGCCAAAAACATAAACTAAGAAATCAGGTCAGATCATTTGGCTTCCTCATATTTCCTTCTCCCTCAAAACACAGATCCTATTTCAAAAATTTTTTTGCCCCCATTTGCAGTACTAAGACTACTTAAAAATTATTTCAAAGAAGTAGCAACAGGGGCACCTGCGTGGCTCAGTCGGTTAAGCAGCAGCCTTCGCCTCAGGTCACGACCTTGCGGTTCATGGGTTCGAGCCCCACATCAGGCTCTCTGCTGTCTCGCTTCAGATCCTCTGTCCCCCTTTCTCTCTGCCCCTTCCCCGCTTGTTCTCTCTCTCTCTCTTTCAAAAATAAATAAAAATTAAAAAAAAAAAAAGAGAGAGAAGTAGCAATAAGTTCTGGAGAACCCTGACCACACCAACTCTTTCCTACTGTGGCAATCCAGTTTCCCTCCCATTCCCTCTGTGGCCTCACTGACCCACCTTTTGACACAGAAAGAGCTTGGGGCTTAAAGGCAGAAGACCCAGGTTGAGTACTGCTTCTCCTCAAGTAATCTCTCTAAGCCTCAGTTTTCTTATCTGTAAAATGGGGCTAAATTACAGTACCCACCTCATGGGTCATTGTAAGAATTAAACTGACAACACTTAGGTAAGGCATTTAGAACAGGGCCTGGCACACAGCCAACACTATGTAACTGTTTGTGACTATTATTTTTATTTTTCATCGAAGTAAAGCACGATATAAAAATGTTTTCAATTGCAAAGTGTTAAAAAATGTAAAAGATTACTATTATGATTTTATAGCCAGCAAACTGAAATGAAAACTCCATGACAAGGTCAATTCTGTCTGTACTGTTCAGAACTTGGCACATACTGGGTATTTTTGTTGGACCAATAAACAAAATGAAGTTCTATGGCACATATGCAAAACAACAACAACAAACCAGGTCACAGAAATATCACCCTGAGCACCAGGACTTCAATCAAAAGGGAATATATGGAATTATTCCTCATTAGGCCCTGCTCGTCGATGTTGGCTGCCTTAAAATACCAAGATAAGGAGAGGAGGGATAGATGTCTATGAACAATTGAAGATCAACCTCTACTTTTGGAACAAGGAATCGGGAAAACTAGATGAGGCTCAAATCTTTGCAAAGAACTTCTTTTCGTTTGCCCAGAAAGGCTTCCTGACAGTGTTTTATATCTCCTTGCCCTGCAGCCAAGGCTATTCTGTGGTTTCAGGCTTCCAATTATAGCTGAGTGGGGGATCCCAACGCTAAAGTGGGGATTAGAAGACACCCTGGGGCTCCCTTGGCCTGGCCAGGTGAGAATGGCCAGGAAGCACCTAACGGGCCCATTATTATGACTATTTATTAATAATAATACTGTTATTAAATATTTATGAAGCGCTCATGCTCTGCTCGATGGTGACCCTCCCACATTCCCCCACCCTTCCAGCAACGCCTGGGTTCCTAACCCTGAGTCCCACCAGTGTACTGCGGCTGGGGAGAATTATGACAGGTCGCCTAGGCCGCCTCAGTTGACCTTAACTGCCAGGAACCCAGGCGTCCAGGTTCTCCTGCGGGGCAAGAATCGGCTTCTGGTCGCCACCGGGTCTGTGTACGTAACGTCCGCTCTGGTCCGTACCCCACCAGGGCTCCAGGGGCAGAAACGGGGAGGGGCCAGGTCCAAGCACCCCACGGGGTCCACCTGGCGGCCGCCCCCTCCCCTCCCCGGGTCCCCGCCGGCCCGCGGGCAGACCAGGGCGCGGCCCGGGGGTCTCCGGCCCCAGGCGGGCGGCCGCGCGCTGTCCCACTCCCGGAGCTCCCCGCGGCCCCGGCCCGGCATCCCGGCACCCCGGCCCCGCGGCATTTTTTCTCTTTATCATAAATATATAAATTATGCTAATTACGGGCATTGCATATTAACCAAACCCGAAACCTCCCCTGCCCGGCCCCCTCCCCGTCCGTGCAAACCCCTCCCCGCCCCGGACCCCGCTACTTACCGGAGCCCGAGCCCGAGCCGCCTCCGCCCCGGGTGCCCGGCGGCCACCGATTACAGATTCATCTCACAGCCCGGGCCAGGGGGCCGGGGCCGGGGCCAGGCGGCCGCCGCCCGCAGACAAAGAAGCCAGTGCGGCTTGGCTGGGCTCGGCTCGGCCGGGGAGCCGGTCGGGACCCGCCGCCGCCCCCGGGCCCCCAGGCCGGGCTGGGCAGAGCCGAAGGGGACTCCGCGGGCTGCGCTGGGCGGAGGGGGGCGGCCGGGAAGCGGGGTGGGGGAGCTGGGGGGGGGCGGGCAGGTATATATATTTTTCTTCTTTTACCCCTTCCACGGCCCCCCCTCTCCCTCCCCCCCCCTTTTTTTCCCTCCTTCTGCTACTTGGATTTTTTTAGCTGCTGCGTCATGAGCATAATTTATGCAAAGAGCTTTGCCGCATGCTGCACCGCGCGCGCCAGCCGCCGGGGGCGGCGGGCTGGGCGGGTGGTGGAGGAAGGGAGGGGATCTGGGGAGAGGGGAACGAGGGGTGGGGGTGGGGAGGGCAGCACCCTTAGCCCCTGGCCACGCCAGGAGGCCCCAAGGGCTCCCTTCCTGGACTGGAATGGAGGGTCCGTGGGGCGGGTCACGCAGCCCCCTCGGAGGTGCTGCTCGAGGTGCTTTCATTTTGGAAGGTGCGAGAGAGGGAGCACAGGAGTCTGAAGTGGAGACCCTGTGCCACGGTCCCTTCAGCCTGGGGTTGGGGCGGTGACTCCCCGTCGCCGCCGCCTTTCCACTCTAGGTTAGTCACTGTGCCCCTTCTCGTCCAAAAAGTCAAGTTCAGGTCCATTCCCAAGCCCCAGGCCGGAACCCCACCGCGACAGAGGAGGGGGAACTCGTGGGCGCTCAGCCAGCTCCATTTCAGGGAGGGAACCCAGGTCCTGAATGCTCCCTCCACCCTCACCCCAGTGGCGGTTGGTTGTGGGCTGTCTTGTCTAAAGACGACTTCCCTGTCTTCTTGTCCAAGTGGACAAGAAATGTAAAAAAAAAAAAAAAAAAAAAAAAAAGACAAAGTTCGGTGAAATGGAGACAAACAACGTTGTGCCTTGCTGGTGATGGTGGTGTGGAGGATTTGGTTTCCTAGGGGCTTTTGAAGGTAGGGGAAGGGATGGGAAAAGGCAGAGTTGGGCGCTGAGGGAAAGCAGGTTGGGGAAGTAGTTGCAAGTGGAAGAGGAAGGAGTTGGAAGTCCCAAGGGGGAAGAGAAGGCATGAGGGGAGAATAATTTAGGGAGGCTCTAAATTCAGCGAATATGGATCCCTCAATGTAGGCGGCCTGCTGTTGGCCTGGATTGCACACCCACTGCCCGCCCCACCCCCACCCCAATTTGGTGGATTTCGGGGAGAGCGGGAGATAGAGGAGTGACAGGTAGCACGGGGAGAATCTGGAGTCCTTAGCCCTCCCCCGACCGTTCTTTAAGCCCCTTAGGGGAAGACCCTGCAGGGGAGGGATATAGAAGGGAAGCCGCACCAGTGGCTCCACAGGCTTTTCCAGAATGTCACCGGGAGCCTGCTCGCACCCAGAGGTCCTGCTCACAGAAGCTTCCCCCTTGAGTCCTGACGTCATCATCTGCTGGGCCAGCAGGGCTCAGGTGCTGTCCGTTTGCTGTTTCCGTGTGGGAGTGAGGAGTTCCTGCTGGTGGATTAGGAGTCAGATCGTTTAGGTTTTAGTCCCAACTCTTCTGCTTGCAGTCCAGGCAAGTAGTTGAACTTCTTCATTACTTAGAAAATGAGGGTAATATCTATAGGCACTACTGCCTAGGGTTAAGAAGTTTAATAGTGGGGCTCTGTGTGAAAAAACTTCAAAAACTATAAGCTCTATACAGATGTATCATTACCTGTACAATAGTCTTAGATCCACTTTAATGGCCTTGTGAAACTCTGATACATATCAAGGTATTCTATCTCTTGGGAGTTCAAAAAAAATTTTTTTTAAGTTTATTTATTTATTTTTGAGAGAGAGAGAGAGAGAGAGTAGAGGAGGGGCAGAGACAGGGAGAGAGGGAATCCCAGGCAGGCTCTGCACTGTCAGTGTGGAGCCGGATGTGGGGCTTGAACGCACAAACCGCGAGACCATGACCTGAGCTGAAACCAGGAGTGGGATGTTTAACCAACTGAGCCACCCAAGTGCCCCTCTTGGGAGTTTTGTTTGGTCTGTAGTCTCTGTGATCTTTTCCCTCTGACTGTAAATTCCTTGAGAGCACAGGCTGTGACTTACTCATTTTTGTATTTCCCATCACTCTGTGAAGAAGGGGCACGTTCTTACTCTTGAACGTTATCACACGAAGGCAAAAACTCTTAGTCTATGCGACTTGGTTTGGTATCAGACACAGATCAAATGTTTTGAATGTAAATATGAAGGATGATAGTTTGAAGAAAGAAATGGACGTGATGGAAGGGGTTGGGGGGAGACATACATCAAAATGTTAATTGTGGTTTTCTCTGGAAAAAGGAAACCTCTAATTTGTGTTGTCTATGCTTCTGCATTGCTTAAATTTTTGATGATGAGCATATATTACTTCTTTGTGTGTTTAATTTTTTATAAATTCGGGTTTGACATGTGCACCCAGTAAAGTACCTAAGTCTTAAATGTACAACTTGAAGTTTTACATAATTATCATCACCATCCCAAACGAGATATAGAGCATTTCCGGGACACCTGGCTGGCTCAGTCAGTAGAGCATGCAATTCTTGATTTCAGGGTTTTGAGTTCAAGCCCCACGTTGGGCATGGAGCCTACTGTAAAAAAAAAAAAAAAAAAAAAAAAAAAGAGCACTTCCAACACCCAAGAAGACTCAACTGTTACCACTATTCTGAATTCTATCACCATAGATTAGCTTTGCTGGTTCTTGAACTTCATATAAATGGAATCAAGACAGTATGTGCTCTTGGGTCTGCCTTCTGTCACTGAACATATGTTCCTGAGATTCATCCATGTTGTTGTGCCTAGCAGTATTGTTTGCTCTTTTTTTGTTGCTGTATATATATTCCATTGCATAATTATGCCACAATATATCCATTCTACTACGGATGGGCATTCGGGTTATTCTTGTTTTTGTCCCTTATGGATAAAGCTGCTATGAACAGGGGCACCTGGGTGGCTCAGTTTGGTTAGGCGTCCGACTCCTGATTTTGGCTCAGGTCATGATCTTGCAGTTTGGGAGTTTGAGCCCCACATCAGGCTCTGCACTGACAGTGCAGACAGAGCCTGCTTGGGATTCACTCTCTCTCTCCGTCTCTCTCTGCCCCTCCCCCGCTCATGCTCTTTCTCTCTAAATAAATAAATAAATAAATAAATAAATAAATAAATAAATAAATAAAAAGAAGGAAAACAACCCGATGTGAAAGAGAATAACACCGGGGGGCAGGGCAGGGGAGACCTTTCTGAAGAAGTAAAATGTAAGACAAACTTTAAAAGACAGGATAGGCAGGAGGCAGAAGGAACAGCAGAGGCAGAGGCCGGGCAGAGGCCATCTGGCAGGAAAGAACTTGGCATTGAAGACACTGAAAGAGGATCAACATGTGCTGCTGGAGCACAGCAGTGAAAATTGCACAAAATGGGGCTGGGAAGATTGGCAGGGCCCACATCAGGAAGGCCTGGCCATATATACCTCTAATCTTTCAGTTTAATTGGGTCTTTCTTCCTTTGTAAACTCCACTCGAGGTTTATCTCCTGCAAAAAGCTTTCTTGAATAATACCATGTTGTTCTAATTAGTATTATTTTAGCTACATCATTGTTCCAATAACTTCATTATCTAATTTGTAGTTTATAGGCCATTCGTCCTTTTTCTGGAGAACATATTGGTTTCCCCACCAGATGTGGGGCAGGGCCTTCTGTTTCCTTTTTTGTCTGGTCTCCACCAAGCACTCAGCACATCAGGGGGATAGCAAGAGTCTGTTGACGGCTCCCTTGGCTTGGTACTCCATTCCTAGAAAGCTCTGGGAATCGAAGCAGATAGTCCCAGGTGTCCTATCTTCCCTGGCTTGAGAACTCACCCAGTTTCAGGTTTTCAGAATTGTGGTAGAACAACCAAATTTCCCCAGGATCCATGCCTGTTTTCCCAAACATCTTCCTCGTGTCCATAGTTAATCTTGCCTCTCCCCCCCCCCCCCCCCCCATCACCAGATTAAAGGCATCACTGCTGTTGCTAAGGGAATGAGGTTTGGGCAGGTGGGAGTGAGTTGGAGGATGATACAGCAGGGAGTCAGGTTGGTCAGCAGGAAAAAAAAACCCTCAATTGGGAGGAGACAAAAGACAGCCAATGCATTTCCAAGTGCTTCTCCACCAGTTTTTCCCCTCTGTGTGCTACCTGTTTGTTCTCTCTGAAAGCTTTTAGAATTTTTTTAAAAAAACGTCTCTGGAATCTTAGATTTTGCCATGTTATGGCCTGTCGCGGTTGGCCAGTTTTCACGAAACAAGGAAGCTGCCGTCCATCTTGACTGGTCATGTGGAAGCCCTTGGGAAGAGAATAGGTGGGAGAGGGGACGGTCGCTGGGTACTGTTAACAATGCAGGGATATTTTAAGGTGAGAAGCCAGAGGTATTTTGCTGTCGCTGTTTGCCTGTTTCCTGAGAAGCCAGAGTTTTTGAAAACTTGTATGTGACAGAGTGTGGCTTGCAAACTCCAGTTTTTACAGACCTCCCACCCTGAAATGCATGTATTTTATTCTATTTACTGTAATCTTAGCAATGATGTAGGACTGTATTACTAAGCTGCTGTCACTCTGACGGATCACCCTACCAGCTCAAAGGGTAAATATGTTTTTTTTCCCATAATTTTTGTACAGTAACAAGGTGAGGAACATTTTAGCTCATAAATTATTTACCAAACCTCACAGGCATAATAGGCTGTGTGCATATTCATCAGGCCATCATCCATTATTCATAAGAAGTTCACTTCAACTGTTAGAAGAAAATGAGGTTGTTGATTGAAATGCAGAAGAAATGTGGTCTTTTGTTCTCCTCCCCCCCTTTTCTCCCATCTGAGTAAGTCTAGAAGTTTCCATCAAAAAAATGATATTGTAGGAAACAGAAATTTATTTCTGACATGCAGATGTGTAGATAAGAGGGAAAGAAAAGCCTGGAGTAGGAAATAAATTGGCAGAATCAACCACCATTCATTTAACTTGGCTAAAGGCCCCTGATTCCTGCTTGCACAGAGATTGTGCCCAGGAAGTGGCCAGAGGGGGGTATCCTTCCTTGCAATTAAAGAGCAGCTTCAGTAAATCTGATAGAGTTAATACTTAGATTAACTAAGATACAGGCTGATTTCTATAGCTCCAGAAGTATTTATCATTTATCTTCTTATTTGACCTTCACACCATATCTGTGAGGTAGGAATAATATTCAAGATGAGGAAAACTGAGGCTCAGAGAGGTCAAGTGACTTGTCTAAGGCCAAATATCTGGTAAGGAGCAGACCAGGAGTAGAGCCTAAATTTTCTTTTGTGTTTCATGTTCTTTATATTCTGTCTTCCTAAGTCCTCTGGGTGATAAAGACCACCAGTCCCAAGATAGAGGCATTTTACAATGTTTTCCGCAAACCATTTTTGATTATGCCCCTCCCTTTTAAAATATTTTTATTATTTCTGTGAACTACAGAAGCAATATAGGTTTGAAAGCATCGAATAATACAAAGTTCTATAGAACAGAGAATAACGAATGTCTCTGGGGCATGGACAGGCAGCCAACCCCCGTTGCCACAGGAACAACTAGGAGACATTATAATCCAATCAGATGCATAGATTTGTGTTCAGATGTGACCATGGTCACTTACTAGCTGTGTAACCTTGGACAGGTCTTTAAGCCATAGCTTCCCATTTGTAAAATGGGAATAACATTCACTCCTAGGGTTTTTTTAAGTGTTAAAGGAGATAATGTATATAAATCCAAGTGTCAGCATTTTCCTCCTTCCCCCCCCCATATCCTTCCATTTTAAGGGTCACCTGTCTCTCTCTAGTGTATTTGGGGAAGTGGAATGAAAGGCAAGGTTTGTCTCATGCCTGTCTCCCAAGTCTTCTGCTTGACCTTCTGTTCCATTCGGTCCTGGGCCCTTCACCTGGCTGCTGGCCATGGTCTAAAACTCCTGGTGTGGTTCCTCTGGATGAAATGCAACTATATTCACAGTGGAGCAGAGCTGTAAGTTCTCCTCAACATGACTGTACAAAGTGTTCTTTGCCAAAGGGTTGGGGGAAGACTAAGGAGAATTGCAATGAATAAGGGAAAACACTAAAAAGTTGCCTTTGGGGGGGTACCTGGGTGGCTCAGTTGGTTGAGTATATGACTCTTGATTTAGGCTCAGGTCATGATCTCATGGTTTATGGGATCGAGTCCTGTGTTGGGCTCTGTGCTGATGGTGCAGAGCCTGCTTAGAATTCTCTCTCCCTCTCTCTGTGCCCCTCCCCAACTCCTGCTGTCTCTTGCGCGCTCTCTCTCTCTCAAAATAAAAATAAACTTTTAGGGGTGCCTGGGTGGCTCAGTCAGTTAAGCGTCTGACTTCAGCTCAGGTCATGATCTCGCGGTTCGTGAGTTCAAGCCCCGTGTTGGGCTCTGTGCTGACAGCTCAGAGCCTGGAGCCTGCTTCAGATTCTGTGTCTCCTTCTCTCTCTGACCCTCCCCTGTTCATGCTCTGTCTCTCTCTGTCTCAAAAATAAATAAACGTTAAAAAAAATAAACTTGTAAAAAAATTTTGCTTTCGGGTGCCTGGGTGGCTCAGTCGGTTGAATGTCCAACTCTTGATTTTGGCTCAAGTCATGATCCCAGAGTCTTGGGATTGAGCCCCACATCAGGCTCTGAGCTGAGCGTGGAGCCTTCTTAAGGTTCTCTCTCTCTCCCTCTGCCCCTGTCCCCCACTCACACTCTCTCTCTAAAATAAAATAAAATAAAATAAAATAAAATAAAATAAAATAAAATAAAATAAAATAAAATAAAGTAAAATAAATAAGTTTGCCTTTAACTTTCCCTATAATCCAAGTGAAAAACAGCTAAGAAATTCAATCTTTATTAAAGGGTTTGTACCTTTCATGGATGTACCCCAAACACTAACCTGGCTCCCTGTCCTCAGGTCTGCTTCCCTCCCTAGAAACTCTTTCAAACCTGCACTTCTGGGGCACCTGGGTGGCTCAGTTGGGTAAGCACCCGACTCCTGGTTTTGGTTCAGATCATGATCTCGCGGTTTTCGTGAGTTTGAGCCCCGCTTCGCGTCGGGCTCTGTGCTGACCGTACAGAGTTGCTTGGGATTCTTGGTCTCCCTCTCTCTCTGCCCCTCCCCCACTCAAGCTGTCTCTGTCTCTCAAAATAAATAAAGTTAAAAAAAAACTTTTTTTTTTTTAAAACCTCCACTTCTTTCTGGGAAGCCTCAGGGCCTTCCTCCCTCATGTTCCTCAGCTACTGCCAGCAAATTTCCCTAAATCTGACAAATCCAGTCTGGAAGAGGTGAGTGTTGCGGGGGGGGGGGGGGGAGGGGTGCGTGGTGCTATGAGATGGACCAGGGGAAAGGCGCCACAGAGCATGTGTCCCAGTGAGCTCTGGCACACAGAGTTCACCCAGCAGAACTGTCTAGGGGCCGCTGGCACCCGAGTCCAGAACCCTTCCAGTCTCTTGGCCAGACTGAGATGCAGATGAGGCTTTATTCTTCTGACTGTCCTTTGGGAAGTAAGTAACCTTCGTGACACATACCCGTACCTCGAAGAATAAAATGAAATCTCAACCCCCAAACAGGCGAATGTGTGTTAATATCACTGCATTACTTTGCACTTTTAATAAGCACGGAATGATTCTGGTGCAGGTGGCTTGGGATTTCACACTGAGAAAAATTGGTCAAAACCCCCAAAGAAGAGCCGCTGCCCCCGCCACGGTGGAATTAGCCCTTTGCATTATTATGCAGAGCGGTGTTAGTGCCTCTCCTACAAAGCCTTGCCTGGAATAAGAAAGGAGGGTCCATTTCTCAGTCATATATCTTGTAATCCTTGTTCCCTTAGTTACACAAAAACCAGCCAAAGCTTTGAAAAGGCTGCTTCAAAGAGCCTGATTGGATTCTTCCACAAACCACTACCCTCCTTCTTTGGGCTGGGAAATAGGAGGTGGTTTTGTTCTTCCAGTTACATAAGTCAAGAGCACAACACATAGTAGGTGTTCAATTAAGGTACATAAAAAGGGGCGCCTGGGTGGCTCAGTCAGTTAAGTGTCCAACTCTTGACTTAGGCCCAGGTCATGATCTCACAGCTCTTGGGTTTGAGCCCCGCGCTGGGCTCTGCACTGACAGTGCAGAGCCTGGTTGGGATTCCCTCTCTCTGCCTCTCCCCGACTCATGCTTGCTCTCTTGCTCTCTCTCAAAATAAACTTTTAAAAAAAGTTAAAAAAAAAAAAAAAGGTACATAAAAAAGCTCTACTCGGCCTAATTGGAAGTAGGGACCCAGCAGGAAGAGGCAAGGCCATTCTCTGAACCCTCAGACCACGGCTTACCCATCTGTACTCTAGCATTTGCTAACTTCTGCCCTAATTTTGCTCCACATCCAGCTCGGAGCCTGATGTGAGGCTTGATCTTATGACCTTGAGATCATGACCTCAGCCAAAATCAAGAGTCCAATGCTTAACCAACTGAGCCACTCAGGCACCCCTAACATACCTTTACTGAGGTATAATGACACACAATAAACTGGACATTTAAGATGTACAATTTGATAAATTTTGACACACATATACACCCATGAAAACCATGATCACAGTCAAGATAATTAACATATCCATTACCCGCCAAGATTTTCCTGGAATCCATCTTTCCTTCCTGTCCCTCCCCCTCCCCCAGGCAACCACTGATCTGCTTTTTGTCACTGTAGATTAACTTGTATTTTCCAAAATTTTATATAAACAGAATCCTACAGTATGCATTTTTTATTTTTTATTTTTCTTTGGTCTGGTTCCTTTCACTCAGCATAATTGAGATTATCCAGTTTGTGTGCATCCATAGTTCCTTTTTTTTTATGTTAAAAAAACTTTTTTCATGTTTATTGAGAGACGGAGGTTGAGTGGGGGAGGGGCAGAGAGAGGGAGACCCAGAATCCGAAGCAGGCTCCAAGCTGTCAGTGCAGAGCCCGACGCGGGGCTCGAACTCACAGAGTGCGAGTTCCTGACCTGAGCCAAAGTTGGACGCTTAACCGACTGAGCCACCCGGGGAATTCCATAGTTCATTCCTTTTTACTGTATAGCAATACTACAATTTGTTTACCCATTGGCCTGTTGACAGTCATTTGTGTTGTTTCCAACTGGGAGCTGTTACAAATAAAGCTGTTATAAATATCCTTGTAAGTCTGTGTGTGCCCATGCGCTTTCATTTCTCTTGGGTTAATAGGATTGGAATAGCTGGATCATGTGGTATGAACTTTAAAAAAAAATTGTTTTGTTTATTGTTTGTTTATTTTTTATTTAAAAAAATTTTTTTAACGCTTATTTATTTTTGAGACAGAGAGAGACAGAGCATGAACGGGGGAGGGGCAGAGAGAGAGGGAGACACAGAATCTGAAACAGACTCCAGGCTCTGAGCCATCATCGACGCAGGGCTCGAACTCAGGGACCGTGAGATCGTGACCTGAGCCGAAGTCAGATGCTTAACCGACCGAGCCACCCAGGCGCCCCTATTGTTTGTTTATTTATTTCAAGTTTTTGTTTAAATGCCAGTTCGCCAACATATAGCGCAGTATTAGTTTCAGGAGTAGCATCTAGTGATTCATCACCTACACACAATACCTAGTGCTCATCACAAGTGCCCTCCTTAATACCCATCACCCGTTTAACCCATCCCCCCCTCCAGCAACCCTCAGTTTGTTCTAATTAAGAGTTTGTTTTATGGGTTTGCCTCTCTTTTTCTCTCCCTATGTTCATCTGTTCTTTTTCTTAAATTTCATATATGAGTGAAATGACAGGGTATTTGTCTTTCTCCGACTGACTTATTTCGCTTAGCATGATACATTCTAGCTCTATCCACATCATTGCAAATGGCAAGATTTCATTCTTTTTTATGGCTGAATAATATTCCATTGTATGTATATGTGTGTGTATATATATGTGTGTGTGTATATATATATTTAATTTAATATATACATGTGTATATATACATGTGTATGTATATATATATATATATATATGTATATATATATATAACAACTTCTTTATCCATTCATCAGTTGATGGACATTTGGGATCTTTTCATAATTTGGCTACTGTTGATAGATGCTGCTATAAACAATCAGTTTTTGTATCCTTTGGGTAAATACTTAGTAGTGCGATTGCTGGATTGTAGGGTAGTTCTATGTGTATGTTTAACTTTTAAAGATCCTGCCATACTGTTTCCAAAGTGGTTGGACCATTTTATACTCTTACTAGCAGCATATGAGAGTTCTAATAGCTATACATTCTAACACTTGAAATAGGCTTTTTATATTAGCCATTTTATTGTATTTATTTAAAAAAATTTTTTTAAGTTTATTTAGCCATTTTCATAGGTGTGACAACATTGCTTTAATTTTTTGACTTGGTAAGCATTCATATGGTTCAAAAAATTTTATTTATTTATTATTTGTTTATTTTGAGAGAGAGAGAGAGAGAGAGAGAGCGCGCAGAGAGGGGCAGAGAGGGACAGAGAAAGAGAATCCCGAGCAGGCTCTGCACAGTCAGCATGGAGCCCAATGTGGGGCTCAAACCCATGAACTGTGAAATCATGACCTGAGCCGAAATCAAGAGTTAGACACTTAACTGACTGAGCCACCCAGGTGCCCCAATTTTTAAAAATTTTAGAGGTTATACAGTGAAAAGTCTCACTTTTCCTTCTGTTTCCCCATGCCAACCAGTAGCCACTTTTTGTAGGTAGCTTGTATGTTCTTTCAGAATTTCTTTACTCAAATACTAGAGTATTCTTGGTTTTCCTGCTCTTTTACCAAAGGCATCATGCTAACCACACTGTTCTGAAGCTTTCTTTTTCTTTCTTTCTTCTTTCTTTCTTTCTTTCTTTTTTTTTTAATTTAAAAATATTTTGGAGAGTTTTCTCATTCTTTGTTACAGCCACAGAATATTTAGCTGTATGGCTGTACTAGGATTTGTTTTACTGCTTCCCTATTATTGGACATATGGGTTATTCCTAATCTTTTGCTATTACAATGCTACGGTGAACACTTTATACGCAGTGTTTCTCATGAGTGCAAATATCTGTAGGAATCATTCCTAGAAATGGGGATGGTATGTGTATTGATAGATAGGTATCGTGTATCAATAGATATTGCCAAATTAACCCAGTAGGAGTTATACCAATTTACATTCCCACCAACAAGAGAGTGTAGTCAGAGAGAGACAAATAAATACTGTTATGATTTCACTCATGTGGAATTTAAGAAACAAAACAAACAAGCAAAATGAAAAGATAAGGGAGAGCAAGACAAATCAAGAAGCAGACTTAATTATGGAGAACTAATGGTTACCACAGGGGAGGGGGGCTGGGTGAAATAGGCGATGGGGATTAAGGACTTGTTGTGCACTTGTTGTGTGCACCTAGGGTCATAGGGAAGGCTTGAATCACTGTATCATACACCTGAGACTAATATTACACTGTATGTTAAGTGAAATTAAAATAACAGCTTAGGAAAATAAAAACAAAAAAATAAATTAGAGTGTCTGTTTGGTCACGGTCCTGCAAATAGAGCGAAGTTAGCAAATGTTTGGATTTTACCAATCTTATAATGGTGTCTGCACGGTTTTCGTTTGCCTTTTTCTTATTAAATAGAATGAAGTTGAGGGGTGCCTGGGTGGCTCAGTCAGGCGTCTCTTGGTTTTAGCTCAGGTCATGATCTCAGGGGTCATGGGTTTGAGCCCACATCAGGGTCTGTGCTGACAAGCGTGGAGCCTGCTTGGGGTCCTCCCTCTCCCTTCCTCTCTCTCTGTCCCTCCCCCACACTCACTGTCTCAAAATAAATAAACTTAAACCAAAAAAGTGAAACTGAACATCATCTCATATGTTTAAAAGCCATTTATTTATATTTACTTTTCTCTGAACTGTCTGTAAATGTCATTTGCTACTTTTTCTAGTGGCTTACTGATCTCCGTGAGTTCTAGGACAGGGAGCTTAGCCGCTTGTGATACAAACTGCAAATATCTTTTCTCCAATTTGTCATTTGTCTTTTCACTTTCTGTAGTTTTCATCCCTCACGGTATTTCTCTTAACTAATCCTGGATGTTAATCCTGAGTATTAGCCTGCTTGTTTCTGCCTCGTAAAGAGTTCTGGAACGCCCTCCCCCCACCCCTGACTTCTTTCTACCCCACCACTATTTCTGTGGGCAGTCTGCTATCATCACTCACTTAAATTACTCATTGGTATTCTGACCGCTCTCCCAGACACACTTCGACTCTTGTCCCTTTCTAATCTAGTTTACATTTTGGAGGCAGAAAGCTATTTCTAAAATTAAAACAGGATCGTGTCACTTTTCTCTGAAAGCTCTTCAGTGGCTAACTGGTGCCCTTAGATAGAATCCAATGTCTTAAGATAGGATCCTCTGTGAGTTCCAAGGTCCCTTGAGTGGTCTGGTTCCTGTTGACCTCTTCAGCATCACGTCTTACCAGTTCTCACCTCCCATTCTACGTTCCCGCCATACTGAACTGTTTTCATGTCCTCCCTCTCTGTAAGCTCTCTCACTTCCCAGGCCTTTGCATAAGCTGTTCCTTTGAGGAATTCCCTTCACTTGCTTAACTTCCATTCACCCTTCAGATTTCATCTCAAACATCACTGCCAGCAGGAAGCCCTACTTGACCCCAGTAGAGGAGATTAGGTACCTAGTCTATGTGCTCTCCTAACACCCCATACTGTCCTTATGTCAGCGCTAGTCACACTGCATTATGATTATCTGTTTACTTCTCTGTCACTCCCATTAGTTAGACTAAGTTCTGGGAAGGTAGGGACGAAGCCTGCTTCTTCACTATTGTGTCCCTAGTGCCTATCACAGGGCCTGGTGCATAATAGGTGCTCCATAAATAGTTGTTAAATTAATTCAAGAAAGGATGTTTGATAAATGACAAAATGAACATTTCACCTTGGTTGGGGGACCCTGGAGAATGAAGAAGACAGAAAGCCTCTTGACTCTTGTACAAGAAAGTAGCCACTTTCTCTTTAAGCCCACCTGCCAGAGAAGCTGTGCTTGTACCCTTCCATTTCTCTGGGGAACCTCATTTGGCTCTGCCCTAGCTTGCTCTATGCCCAGGTCCCAGAGTGGTAAGCAAAATACCTAACATCTTGTAGAGGCAGCACTGACCAATTTGAGGGCAGCTTGCCTTCGCTGGAGGTAGGGCCTGGAGGCTTCCTGGGTGTCATAGTTTACCTTTTCATCACTGGACCATGGAGAGATCCTGGGCAGGAGATGGATTCCAGTGGGGGTCAGAGCAGACAGGTGTGCTTGGGGAGACAACTTAGGACAATGGCTGTTTACCATCCAGTAGAAGTATCTGTGTGTGTGTGTTTTAATGTTTATTCATTTTTGAGAGACAGAGAGAGACAGAGTACAAGTGGGGGAGGATCACAGAGAGAGGGAGACATAGAACCCGAAGCAGGCTCTAGGCTCTTAGCTATCAGCACAGAGTCCAATGCAGGTCTTGAACCCATGATCCATGAAATCATGACCTGAGCCAAAGTCGGATGCTCAACTGACTGAGCCAGCCAGGCTCCCCTGTGGTTTTGTTTGTTTGTTTGTTTTTGTTATTTATTTATTTATTTATTTAATTTTTTTTCAACGTTTATTTATTTTTGGGACAGAGAGAGACAGAGCATGAACGGGGGAGGGCCAGAGAGAGAGGGAGACACAGAATCGGAAACAGGCTCCAGGCTCTGAGCCATCAGCCCAGAGCCCGACGCGGGGCTCGAACTCCCGGACCGCGAGATCGTGACCTGGCTGAAGTCGGACGCTTAACCGACTGCGCCACCCAGGCGCCCCTGTTTTTGTTTTTTAAAGTAGGCTTCATGCCCAGCACAGAGCCCAACATGGGGCTTGAACTCATGACCCTGAGACTGAGCCTGAGCTGAGATCAAGAGTCGGACGCCTACCTGACTGGGCCACCCAGGCGCCCCAGTGTTTGAGTTTTTAACACTGGTAGGGCCTGAGCAAAATGTACAACCTGATTATCAGTTCTGCCCACTTCCCCTCTGTCTTCTCAGGCTTCCCTTTGTTCACGTCCTTCCCTAAAACAGTCTAGAGCTGGAGGTGACACAAGGCTTGTGTGACCTTTTTGGCAGATGATAAAACGGAGACTCTTGGGAGGCGATGGAATTTAAAACAATGTAAACAGGTTAAACAGTGTAAATAAATTAAAAACGACGTTGGACGGTCACACAAACCTGAGTAGGACTACTGGCTTTGCAGCTGTGTAACTTAGTTCAACTACTTAACCTGAGATACTGTTTCCTGACCTGCAGCTTTCTTCAGTCTGCTAAAGGCCTTCAATGGATTACACCTGTAAGGTCACCGGTGCAGGATCTGATTAAGAGATAGTAGGGAAGGGCGCCTGGATGGCTCAGTTGGTTAAGTGTCCATCTCTCGGTCTCGGCTCAGGTCACGATCTCTGGTTTCAAGAGTTCGAGGCCCGCGTCAGGCTCCGGGCTGGCAGCGTGGAGCCTGCTTGGGATTCTGTCTCTCTTCCTCTTTTTCTGCCCCTCCCCCCACTCATGCTATCTCTTTCTCAAAATAAATAAACTTTAAAAAAATTAAAAATAAGTAAGTCGTGGAGAATAAGTGGGAGCTGAGTAGAAGAGGACTAAAGTCAGCGGGTGACAGAGTGAGAACAGAACTAGTGTCTTGATTTAGGGACCACCTCTTATACTCTCATTGATGCAGACTGCTACAGTCAACACACTTTTAGGGTCTCTGAGAGCCCACAGAGAGAAATAAGGGAAGTTCCCTTTCCTAGGCTCAGTTCTGTATTTTCTGACACCTTGAGCGTGAGTAGGGGTTGGGATAGATTAGTGACTTCTCCAGTTTCAGGCTCTGGGGTGGAATCAAGTTAGGATCTGATTTGGAAAAGTTAGGGCACAGGGAAGGTGTGATCTGACCTTCAAGGATTTATTCACTCCTCGACTTCCCAACTACTGATCGCAAACTTCAGCCTAAAAAAAGGTGCAAGGCTCTGGAGATAAAAGTCTACTAAAAAAGGTGTTTTTCAAACTGTGGGTCCTGACTTGTTAACGGGATGGGAAACTGCGACCAGATTTGAAAAAAATAAATAGAATATAAAATACTACAGTGCAGTTGTACATACAAGAATAAGTACGAGGTCAAAAAACTTTGTTGTAAACATGTGTGTGTGCGGAGTCATGATTTAAAGCATGTTATTGTGGATTTGTGGCCAAAAATGTTGCAAGCCCCTGCATAGGAAGGTGAGCTTCAAGAGTGCAAGGGCCTTGTTTTGTTTTAGAACAGTGCCTGGCATTTGTTAAGCGTTTCACAAAGAGGCTGAAGGAGTGAATGTCTAACACCACCCTGCCTTCAAGATTAGAGGCAGACATACAGGAAAAGGTAAATATAGGCTTTTCGATACTAGTCTTAATCTGAACATTAAAAATGTCTTGCTCAGTTCCATCTCTGTACTTGCACATTGTTGGCATATTTTAAAATGAAAGATGGAAGGAAAACCTTAATTGCTGTCCTGAAGGATGGCATCTTTGCTCACCAGGAAAATAAGGTTAGAGGCGAAACACCGATATAGAGAAAATATAGACAAAGCACCATACAGGTCACCTGTAATAAGTGCCGAAGTTAAGGGCAGGGCCACAAGCACTCCTTGGGGACCGCGGGCGTGCCAGTTTTAGTGCTAGCTGCCGTGGGGGACGCACGGCAGAGCCTGTATGCCCTGCCTTTTAGTAACAAAGAAAGGACACAGAAGTAAATACTGACAGCCTGTCGGTGGAACAGACAAGGCAGCGAAGACTGGACTGAGAGTCTACCACAGAAAAGGCTAGATGACAGCTGGACTGGCAAAATACATCTTGACCCAGATGAAGCTTAAGCTGGGGTTCCTAAGAGGGAAACTGCGCGATAGGCCAAGGTTTGGGGAGCACATTTCAGGGCGGTAGAGAAGTAAGTAGCAATCTATGCCCTTTATGGAAAGGCTGTTAAGGTGAGGTGACCTTGAGTTGCTGCGCGTAGGTGGAAAAAAGTTCCGGGGAACAGTTTCATGGTCCTGCCTCCGAGCGCCCAAAAGAGAAAAAAAAAAAATCCTGTTTTGAGACAATACCTGTATTTGGTTTTCTTCGCGTCTTGGGACGCGGGTGGGGGTTGGAAGACAAGACACAAGGGGCGGAGCCAACGCGCGCGACGGGCGGGACCACGCGAGCCCTCCCTCTAGCTACTGGAGGCCGGGCAAAGGGGCGGAGTTTCCGGTAGCAGCGGCACTCAAGCGTCGGGTGACGCTAGGCGGACGAGTCGTCACGTGACACGGAAGTGACTACGAACAGGAAGAGGACGAAAAAAATAACCGTCCGCGACGCCGAGCCGAACCGGACCAGCAGCCACCATGAACAGCAAAGGCAAGGACAGGGGGCGGCTGGGGCCGTCGCGGGGAACAGCGCTAGCCTGGAGCGAGCGGGCCCGGACCCCAGGGTCGCCAAACGCCAAGCTTGGGGCGAGCTGAGCCTCGCTCCTGGGCCGGCTGCAGTTCCGGGGGCTGCGCCAGAAGCCTTCGTCATCCCCGAACTACGGCTGCTCGCTCCTTCCCGGCCCTTTCCCCCTTAAACTCTGTGGCGCAGTTTGGAGCTGCGGGCTCGGGTGGAGGGGTGGGGGGTGGGGGGGAAAGGCTTGTCATGATAGGCATGTGCAGGAGCAAATGGGGAGCTAGAGCAGGGATTTGGGCAGGCCAATGGAGAGCCAGCGGAGGCGGGGCGCCGCGCTCCGGAACCAGAGGCTGGCGCCCGGGCTTAACTAGTGAGGTGCCGGCGCTGGTGGGCGGGCCAGGGGGCCAGAAAGGTCTCTCTCGCCTTTCCCTCCGATGGAGGCCTGGACTTCTCCCGGCTTCTGTGATTGCACTAGTGTTTATCAGAATACGATCCTTTGTTGTTCCTCAGGACATTTACCTTCTCTCGGGTCTGAAGGTTCACTTCCACCACTCACTTTATTTGGAAGTCGACCTTGAGTAGGAAATCGATGGGGTAAATAATCGTAGCCACTGTGACTCAACGAGGTCTTGGCCAGTTACAACCAGGCCTATGAAGACCACCTAGAGCAGAGGCAGGATAGACCGTTGGTACACTGGCAGGCACGGGTGCCCAGACCTGCCCTGCATTGTGAAAGAAACTTGGGCCCAGCTAGACTTTCCCTTACACCAGTATGCTAACGGGAAGAGCGCCTTCCTGTCGATTGAGAATCCAGCATCTTCGGGTATAGGCCGGGAAGAGGGTGCAAAGAGAATGCTTATTTTCCTGGTTCCAGAAATCAGGCCCTCCAGAGCAGTCTGTTCCCACATCTCCTGCTTGTTGCCGCTAGGTTAGTTACCCAGTATGCTCTGCCCCATTTTGGTGGTTCTGTGTGATAGGCAATATGCATTTTCCCCCACCCCTTGTCTTCCAGGTCAATATCCGACACAGCCAACCTACCCTGTGCAGCCTCCTGGGAATCCAGTGTACCCTCAGACCTTGCATCTTCCTCAGGCTCCACCCTATACTGATGCCCCGCCTGCCTACTCAGAGGTGCTCCCAGTTTATTCGACTTGAACTGAATACTCTTCGGATCACATTTTCAGCCCTGAGCTAAGCCTGACTTCACATATTTATTTACTCTCCACACACAGGAGAGAGTGCTGCCATGAATAACTGAAACCCTGTACACTTCAGCAGTTTCTTTTGGGGTTGAGAATGCATTATCTGATTATATCTTTTGGCACAGGCTGAGGTTAAGAAGATGAGTGTGTGTTCCTTGAGTCTAACATTAGCTATAGCAGGAAGCGATCCAGGAGAATATGGAGTGGCAATGGAAAGGCAGCCTGTGTAACTTAGAGTGTAATCTACCTAAGGAGAATTAAGAGCTCTAAAATTGGAATGTCATGAAGTAACATGTGGCCTTCTCTTCTGCCTCTTGTAGCTCTATCGTCCGAGCTTTGTGCACCCAGGGGCTGCCACAGTCCCCACCATGTCGGCTGCGTTTCCTGGAGCCTCCCTGTATCTTCCCATGGCCCAATCTGTGGCTGTTGGACCTTTAGGTTCCACAATCCCTATGGCTTATTATCCAGTTGGTCCCATCTATCCACCTGGTTCAGCAGTGCTGGTGGAAGGAGGGTACGATGCAGGTGCCAGATTTGGAGCTGGGGCTGCTGCTGGCAACATTCCTGTGAGTATGACCTTATCAGAAAAACTCGGCTCTTGTGTCTTTTAACTTTCTGAAAAGATTACGTATTCATCCTTTCGCCACACCTGGGCAGTAGCTGTGGTATTGCTGTGAGCACTGATATCCAGGAGTCAGGTGTGAGGGGGTAGGAGAACTGTGGCAAGTCAGTAGCATCGGGCACATTCCCTGGGGTCTCAGTTAACCAGATTCCTTTGTTTTCCTGTCTTAGGAGTGCTGTCTGCTGCTCTTTCTGCTCCGTTCTGGTACCGGGCTAGGAATACTCCTTATTCATTCCATAAGCATTTACTTCGAATTTGCCATAATCCCTATTAAGTAGCATTTGGAAAGATACTAGAGATTTTAGTTATGTTTCCTGCTTCTCTCCCCCTTGCATAAGAATTAGAGCCCAAATGGCTCTTGCTAGGGCCAGCCACTCAAAACCATATACTAGAAATGAAGTGGGAATGCCTTTGGATGAGTGGTAGGCTCTTTCCTGTTTGCATCTTTGGGTTCACAGAAAATCCAGACCTGCTTTACAGTCCAAATTGGTGGCAGAACTAGCTCTAAGATGTGATTGGTCAGCATACTGCCGTCGTCTTAACGGATCCCGTTTTCACCTGTGCCCACTTCCCTCGTCTCAGCTGCCCTATGCCCAGTCAACCTTTGTGTTTTCCTTTCAGCCTCCACCCCCTGGATGCCCTCCCAATGCTGCTCAGCTTGCAGTCATGCAGGGAGCCAATGTCCTCGTAACTCAGCGGAAGGGAAACTTCTTCATGGGTGGCTCAGATGGTGGCTACACCATCTGGTGAAGAACCAAGGCCACCTCTGTGCCGAGAAAGACATCACATACCTTCAGCACTTCTCACAATGTAACTGCTTTAGTCATATTAACCTGAAGTTGCAGTTTAGACACATGTTGTTGGGGTGTCTTTCTGGTGCCCAAACTTTCAGGCACTTTTCAAACTTAATAAGGAACCATGTAATGGTAGCAGTACCTCCTTAAAGCATTTTGAGGTAGGGGAGGCATCCATTCATAAAATGAATGTGGGTGAAGCAGCCCTAAGGATCTTCCTTGAATTCCTCTGGAGTAATACTGTACCATTCTGGTCTTTGCTCTTAGTAATAAAACATCAAATTAGGTTTGGAGGGAACTTTGATCTTCCTAAGAATTAAAGTTGCCAAATTATTCTGATTGGTCTTTAATCTCCTTTAAGTCTTTGATTTCTATTACTTGTTATAAATGAAACGCATTAGTTGTCTGCCTTTCCCTTTCCATCCTTTGCCCCACGTCCCACCCTCAACCCTAGTTTTCCAGTTCCTTCCCGCCAATCTCCATTGAATCAATGGTGCAGGACAGAAAGCCAGTCAGACTAACTTCCTTCTCTCCTTGCACTTCTCCCCACTTGCCATCTTTTAACTAGTCTTTCACAAGGATCCTCTGAAACCCCTTCTGTGCCCCAAGCACGGACCCCATCACTTCTGTTTTTTGCGTCTCCTCAGGCAAAAGTGGAGGGTGCCTCTCGGACCTTCCTCATAGGCTGTCTCTTCATCCGTGAACTAAACCCAAATTTGCTTCGGTGCCAGAAAACCTGAGAGCTGTATTTGAACAAAGGGTATCAATGCAAACTGTACTGTAAACAAGTTTGTTTAAAATGTTGGGGCAGGGAGGGGGATGCATTTCAAAAGCCTGATGACGTTAGAGCCAAATTAGGGGACGATTTCCCATCCAAAAATTGGTCACCATTTATCGTCAGAGTATCTGATGTAGGCAGTCACGCACGGCTCCCTAGAACTCCTAAGCTGGGTTAATGGGGTCATATTAGGAATCCCTCACTACAAAATGACTTGAGTCCAGTGAAATCTCATTAGGGTTAAGAATATTTCAGGGATCCTTAATATTTTGATTTTTGTTTTCTGAAATTGGATTTTATTTTATCTTATAATTTCAGTTCATCTAAATTTTGTGTTCTGTACATGTGATGTTTGACTGTACCATTGACTGTTATGGAAGTTCAGCGTTGTATGTCTCTCTCTACACTGTGGTGCACTTAACTTGTGGATTTTTTATACTAAAAATGTAGAATAAAGACTATTTTGAAGATTTGAATAAAGTGATGAAGTTGCATTACACCTCACTTCAAGGATTCTTTACTCAGCTTGTTTTTAGGTTTCTTCTCTATATATCTTATATCCCACCTAAAATTCAAATAGGTACTGTTGTCATTCTGTTGGGTTTTGTTTTGTTTTTTAACGAAGCCTTTGAAATAAATGCAGGAGTGTAAGGCCAAGATTTGACCATTTTCATGAGTCCCGTTCTAGATGTTTTCCTTTTCTTTATTTCCTAAGCTCTTTCAGATTTTTAGAAGCCTGTTATGCCAGAGGTATTCAGAACATAAGGGGGCGCCTGGGTGGCTTAGTCAGTTAAGCATCCCACTCTTGGTTTTGGCTCAGGTCATGATCTCATGGTTTTGGAGACTGAGCCCCAAGTCAGGAGCCTCGCTGACAGCGAGAAGCCCGCTTGGGATTCTCTCTCCTCACTCCCTCTCTCTCTGTTCCTCCCCTTCTTGCTCGCTTTCAAAACGGGCTTGAGCTCACCTGATGTAGAACTCGAACTCATGAACTATGAGATCATGACCTGAGCCAAAGGCAGATGCTTAATGCCTGAGCCACCCAGGCGCCCCTGAGAAAAATGTTTTAGTGTAACAGTTTTTGTTAAGTTCGGGGTGACCTTTCAATTTCACCAAAGTTCTGTGTGGAGAAATACTGAAACAGATTATCAAGACTGATTCCTCAACTCCTGGGTCTTAACGTGGGAGGAACAGAGTTTGGATGATGGAAGCAATACAATTTATAGACTTCAAAGGAGATTTAGCTTAATTCCAACTAAACAGTACCTGGGGAGCCAGGATTCCTACTGAAACACTGTATCTTTTAAACACCTCTAATTTTTGGGACTAAGATCCAAGAAGCTTCTCTGGGCTTGATTCAAAGGACATTGGTGGGTAAAGTGGTAGGGAGGTAGTTCCTGGTGCCCTCTCTGTATACATAGAATGGGTCTGAGAAATTCTGGCCCTTGCCAGGATGGAAGGTAAACCAACTCATCACCCCAGGGATGTTTCTAATGACACGCCTCTGGGACAAGCTTCCCACCACCATTTTTGTTTCAATCTCGTGAGATGGTTCTGGAACTTCTGAAACTTCCCTGGGGTTCTTACTGCTTGGGA
Source organism: Herpailurus yagouaroundi (assembly GCF_014898765.1). Lineage (NCBI taxonomy): Eukaryota > Metazoa > Chordata > Mammalia > Carnivora > Felidae > Herpailurus > Herpailurus yagouaroundi. The sequence goes on along the minus strand of NW_024412407.1, from coordinate 3,846,946 downwards.
GAGAACATATGCAAAAGAGTTAAATAAGCAAAAAAAAAAAAAAAAAAAAAAAAAAAAAAAGCCTGGGGTACCTGGGTGGCTGGGTTAAGCGTCAGACTTCAGCTCAGGTCATAATCTCGCAGTTCATGGGTTTAATTAAGTAAGCCCTGTATCTTCGGATCCCCCGTCTCCCTTTCTCTCTGCCCGCCGCCACTCTCTCTCTCTCTCTCTCTCTCTCTCTCAAAAATAAATAAACATTAAAAAAATTTAAGTCTGGATAAGTCAAAATATAAAGGTAGTTATTTCTTGCACACGAGAATCGGATTTCTATTATCAATAAACATTTTTAATTGTGAAAAAAACAGCATCAGTGTAAGGTTGTTGGGGAATATGGAAAGGAAGAAGGCTCAGGAGATGGAGCACATTCATCAGGAGGTGAGGTCTCCATAGTCTGTCCCTCCTGGTCTGGCCTTTTACTCTGGTATCCAGCACCTGGCAAGAACTAGTATGACTAGACACTATCTCTGCTCAGGCTGTCAACTAGTTGACCAGGTAAGGGATAGGGGAGCAGCCAGCGACTCATAACTGTCCTTCCCTTCAACCTTGAAAACACTGAAGATGATTGGGCACATACTCATGTTGTCTGGTACAGCACCACCTTCTTGGGCAGCCACAGAAACCCGCCATATTAGAAAGGCCTGGCTAACGACAGCATGAGCAGTTTCCTCTGTGTCCCTGGTGTCAGTGACGCTGGCATTCATTTGGGCCTGTGTCCTAGAAAGAGCTCAGGTTTGCCTATATCGATCAGTGCTTCTCACTGGTTTCAGATAAAACTTGCGCCTAATAAATTAAATAGTGTGTTAACACCGGAGCCTGGATAAGCTCCTTGGGGCCCGGGAGTCATTAGATGAAATATTCCTCCTTCTCCCTGCCCTTGGCTGAGTCACTCTCCATTTGGAGGATGGCGCTGGGCTCGCCTTCTGCAGGTTCGTAGGTGACGTAGCTGCCTTTGTTCTTGTACAGGTAAAAGAAGATCAAGATCACGACCGAGAGCAGGGTGAGGAAGACCACGGTGATAACAACTTGAGAGGGAAAATGCAGACATGTTTCAGGACTGAGGATGTCTCAGCAATTCATGGGGCCCCCTGAATTCGGCGATTCCCTCACTATTTATAAGCACCCTCACTATTTCTAAGAACCAGGGTTCTAATTAACCGGTGGCCACTTGCAAATCCATATTCCCCAAGTCCAACTTCCATGGTGCATGACCCCCGGAGTACCTTGGTACTTAAGCTAAGGACACAAGGCTTTTGATTTCTGACAAAACAACTCCCTCTCAACCGGTTCCTGATGATTAGGATAGAAACAGGAAGGAGGGAAACAGGAAATACCTTATCCCAAGAGGAAGGCATTTTAAAACCCACAGCCTCCTGCAGGGATTTCTCTGATCCCTCCCATCCTCTTCCTCACCCACTTGACAAACCACACACATCCTCATCTCTCGCCGCATAGTGGAGTGTAGCGCCCGTACGCGCTTACATCTGTTTGTGGCCGCTTCCCACATTTACCGGCAGTGTCTCTGGCACAGAGCCTCTAAGAGTCTTTTACAGCCTTGCGTGTGTGCGTGTGTAAGATAACCTATGTGCCCAAACGAGCCCATTACTGGATTTGGTCTCCAATCTGTGGTGCTTTCCTGCATAGGGAAAATCCTAGTTCAGCCACTGGGTTCCCCATCTGTGGAGTGAGATAGCCGTGGAATTCAAGAGGTCTCTCGGATTTGGCTCAGGGCGTTTGTTACCTGCTATGAGTGCTGTGCTGGCCTCGGCTTTGGGGGACAGGGCTTCAGTGGCCTGCAGGATTGGGGTGGTCATCGGCTCTTCTGGAAAATTTAGAAAAGTGAAAAGGGAAATGGGGTGAATTCTTCTGTCCTAAAACATACATCCGTCCTTCAAATTTTACCACCCCACCTCTTCCCTAATAAAGAAGTTATCATTCAACTCCTGTAGTAAATCCGTATAGAAAAACCTGGAGAATAGAAGAGAAAATAAACTACCATCCAAAGACCATGAACAAGTTGATGGGTTTCTCTCTGCCTAATATAGTGGTTAAGTGGTTAAGAGTATGGGCTCTAAAGCCTAAATGATGAGGTTCGAATCTGAGCTCTGTCCTTTACTGGCTGTTACCTTCAGAAAATTACCTACCCCCCCCGCCCCGGATGTGCCAGCTTCCTCACCTGCAAAATGGAGATAAAAGTATCTACTTTATAGGCTTGTTGTGACAGGTAGTAAGTAACTCAATAAAGGTAAGCTATTGTAGGGCACGTGGGTGGCTTAGTTAAGGGTTCAACTTTGGCTCAGCTCATGATCTCACAGTTCGTGAGTTTGAGCCCCGCATCGGGCTCTGTGCTGACAGCTCGGGGCCTGGAGCCTGCTTCGGATTCTGTGTCTCCCTCACTCTCTGCCCCTCCCACACTTGTGCTCTGTCTGTCTCAAAAATAAATGAGTGTTAATACATGGTCTTACAAACTCTTTGTAAACATTATTTTAAAATAATGAAACGAATGCTCCTCTCTTATTAAAACCCTTTCCTACACTTCCAGAGTAGGCCCTGTAATTTAAAAGGTTCCGAAACAAGGCCTCTCCTACCCTAAAATACATCTCCTACCTCCTCCTGCTATTGTTCTGTCCGTCCTTTAGAGCCTGAAAGTCCCGCCACTAAGGTCATTACCTAGGGTGGGAACACTCAGAACTACAGGTCTCCAGAAGTCCCTTTTAAGTATTTATGCGGGCAGTCAGGGAGACGGAGCCCGTTTAGTTCTCGCCCCAGTTAGCATTTTCATGTAGGGATTTGAAGAGGCACCAGGTTCAGTTAACTGCAGGACAGAGGTATCCTGGGGAAAACAGGGGGCATTATTCAATATTCATTCAATAAATAATAGCAGCACTCATTAACTGCCTACCCTTTGCCAGGTACTGTGCCAGGCACACTGGAGATGTAATGGTGAGCAAAATGGTGTCCCTTCCCAGAGCCTACCCTCCACCACGCCACGGTTCACAGTTAATGACTGCGATACATGAAACAAAGGAAATCGCCGGGCACTTGGGAAAGCATGTGACTTGGGCTTGATCTAGTCTTCCAGCAGGCGTAGCCTCCACAGGAAGTAAGATTTGAGGTGGGAGCCGAAGCAGGGGTAGGTGTTTACAGGGGAAGAGGGACAAGAGATGGGACACATTCTAGGCAGAGAAAAGAGCCCAGGTCAAAGCTCTGAGACAAGAGCCGGTGCGGCTGGACCACAGGGCAAGAGCGTGACTCCTGTCTAATGCCTGACACCTGCGGGTTTCCATTCAGGGCAAGTGAAATGAAGTCACCAGTGGTGGGCCTGGGAGCCTGGGAGCAGTGTTGAAAGGGGCCAATGGTGGTGAGGGGTCTTTTTTTTACACAGGCCAAGAAGAGGCCTGATGAACCTGATCTTGCAACAAAGCAGAGGTGAGTCACCTACAGCACCCACCCTCCCCACGCCAGGCCAAACCCTTCTCCACTATTCTCCACTCTTTCTTTAGGAATGGATAGCTCAGCCACTCCATGGCCTTGGGCAAATGGTTACATCCCTCCCATTCACTCAAGTGCTCTAGTGTTGCTGATGGGGGGTGACATTAACCAACTTTGCAGGGTGAGGGTGAAGCCTGAAAGAGCTTGGACGTGTCACAGAGTGCTTACTACTCAATATATTATTTAAGGTGACTTTGTTCATGTGCTCAGTGATTAAAAGCTGCTCTCAGTTGGAACCCTGCACCGACAAATTACTAGGTGACCCTTAAGGAAGTTACTAAATCTCTCTGAGCTTCAGTTTCTTGATTTCCAAAATGGGAGTATGGTGGGCAGCTGGTGAGATGGCTCCAGACGATCCTTGCCACCTGGTATTTACACCTTTGTGTAAGCCCCTCTCCCTGTGCGTGGGCTGGACCCAGTGACTTCTAACAAACAGAATACAGCAAAAGCAATGGGATGTCATTTCTGATAGACGCCCTGAACTTACCCTCCTGGTCAGACTCTGACTGCTGCCTCTTAACACGTACACTTTCCTCCCCCAAACGTCCCAGGGCTGGCTGCACTCCTTTGCACTCCACCTTCTAGAATTCTGTACAGATGCTCTTAGTTTTGACTTTCTTTCTTTCTTTCTTTCTTTCTTTCTTTCTTTCTTTCTTTCTT
>NW_024412407.1:3800019-3842748 GCF_014898765.1 Herpailurus yagouaroundi | reverse complement strand
CTTTCTTTCTTTCTTTCTTTCTTTCTTTCTTTCTTTCTTTCTTTCTTTCTTTCTTTCTTTTTCTTCCTTTCTTCTTCTTTCTCCTTCCTTCCTTCCTTTTTCTTCTCTCTCACTCTCTTTCTCTCTTTCTTTTAAGTAGGCTTCATGCCCAGCGTGGAGCCCAATGTGGGGCTTGAACCCATGACCCTGAGATCAAGGCCTGAGCTGAGATCGAGTTGGACCCTTAACTGACTGAGCCACCCAAGCATCCCAGTTTTGCCTTTCCTAAACATGAGAAAACATAAGACATACAAAAAGCCCTGAGAAGAACAGTTTATGTACAGAATCTTAAGTATAAAAATTAAGAGGATTCCGTTCAATCCACCAACAGCGATTTACTTTGCACCTACTGGGTACCTGAGGCAGAGTCATAGATGCTGGGAAAGGTGACAGTGATGAGGTCAACCAGGGACCGGACCATGGAGCTCAATCTCAGTGAGGGTTCAGTGGACAGATACATAGGACTCCCTGGAAAGAGTCTGGGGCGGAAGATGATTCCTATTTGGGAAATTCTGCAAACGATCCCGATTATGACAGCTGCTATTTCCTAAGTCCCTGCTTTGTGCTGGGTGCTTTATATACATGCTTATTAATCCTTACAACATCAATCACTTCCAAGTAGGTGTTTTTATTTGCTAATGTGGACCCGGAGGCCCTGGGGGAGTTAAGTGACATGAGTCACGTCACACATGAAGGAACAGTGCATGGAGCCAAGCTCTGAATCCAGGACTACCTGCTCCAAAGCCCGGGCAAGGTATTTACACTAACGCTTCCTACTACCCTCCTTTCCTCTTTTTTCCAATAGTGAAGGAGAGGCGGAGATCATGAAAGGTAACCATGAGGCAGCACAAGAAACTTGCCAGAAAGTTCAAGGGTTTAAAAGATACGGATAAAGGCGGAGGAAGAACCAGCGGGCCACAATCAACGACACACTGTGGTGCCACAAAGAGTGCATCCTTAAGGGCAACTGGTAAGCGGGGAGTGAAGTCAGCGTGATGTGGGAGCCACGTTGCTTCATATGCAACCTCCGTGACTTTAATGTTGGATGTGATCAGAGGCAAGCTGGCTACAACTAAAGGGTACATTTCAGCAATAGACCTTCACAGACAGAAGATTCAACAGAAGTGCCTTCCTTGGATGCCGTTCTTGGTCGGTTTCCATTTACGCAAAGCCTTCTGGTGAGGCAGGAAGTACGAATGAAGGAGGTACAAAGAAATTTACCTCTCTATGAAGACAATGGATTAATGAAGAAGGCAGACCCAACATCAGATTTTTACTTCTGATGCAAATGGTCTCTTTTGGAAGTGAAGGCTCTTGGGAATCTACTTCTAAAAGGAGGAAGCACACCTCTCAGGAACAAAGGCTCATCCATTTTGTTGCACGTGTCGGAATTTCCTTCGTTTTAGGGCTGAATAATGGGACACAGGAAATTCTGACACGTGTTACAAAATGGATTCCACTTATAGGAGGTACCTAGAACAGTCAAGTTCATAGGGACAGGAAGTAGAATGGTGGTTGTCAGGAGCTGGGCAGAGGAGGGATGGGGAGTTGTTGTTTAGTGGGTACAAGAGTGTCAGTCTGGGAAGACGAGAAATTTCTGGAGATGGATGGTGGTGATGGTTGCACAACAATGTGAATATACTTAATATACACAATATTGTAAATGTTATGTATAATTTTACGATAGTTAAAAAAAAACCCTTTTCTTTATACAGCTTACATTCTGAGAAGGGAAAGATGGACAATAAACTAAGTAAGTTAAAGATATACTGTATTAGATGATGATTGGTGTTATGTACAAAAAAAGAGCAGGAAGGGGGTTGGGGCATGGCCTGTGGATAGGGGTAGACGGAGAGTCTTCCTGATGAAGTGACTGGAGTAAAGACCTATGGAAGGCGAGGAAGGCAGCCAGGCAGAGATCTGGGCAGAGGGAACAGCAAGTGTGAGGTGAGGGTATCCACAATATTGGAAAGCACTGGGGCTGTAGAACGCTTGGCATGCGTTAAGGCATGGCATGGAGGTCATGGTGGAGGGGAGAGTGCCAGCAAGAGGAGATGGAATTAAAGGGGCTGTATATTTTGGCTTTTTCAGTGACTGAAATGAGAACCTTTTAGAGGTTTTTGAGCAGGGACTGGATTTATATCTCAAAGCAGTGCTTTTCAGCCTCTGTGGTGCATAAGAATCTCCTGAGGATCTTGGTAAAATGCAGATTCTGATTTGGTGGGTCTGGGGACGGCAGGGGGGTGGGGTGGGGCTGAAATTCCTAAGACCACACTTCTTCTTCTTCTTTCCTTTTCCTTCTCCTTCTCCTTCTTCTTTTTAAATGTTTATTCGTTTTTGAGAGAGAGCGCTCAAGGGGAGGGGCAGAGAGAGAGAGGGAGACAGTGGATCTGAAGCGGGTTCTGCACTGACAACAGAGAGCCTGACTCCTGGGGGCTCGAATTCATGACATGAACTGAGCTCAGGAACACGATTACATGACCTGAGCCAAAGTCTGTCGCTTAACCAACCGAGCCAGCCAGGCGTCCCCAAAGACCACACTTTTGAAACGATGAGACCACCATGTTGTGAAGAAGCCCCATGTAGCCCACAGGAGGATGAGAGGCTCCACGTGGGGAAACTGAGGCACCCCACGCTCAGCTGACAGCTAGCAGCAGCTGCTAGATGTGTGAGGGAGCCTGTTTTGGACCTTCCAGCCTGGCAGACCTTCCAGCCAACTGAAGCTGCGGGAATGGGCACAGACGAAACCAGCAGAAGTATGCCAGCAGTCCCACAGAATTGTTAAGAAATAATAAAATTGTTCTTGTTGTAAGCCACTGGTTGTTGAGGTTTGTGATGCAGCAATGGGTAACTGAAACAGAAGCTGATTTTTTTTTTTTTTTTTTTTTAGAGCCCCAATGTGGGGCTTGAACCCACAACCCTGAGATCAAGGCTTGAGCTGAGATCAAGAGCCGGACCCTTAACCAACTGAATCCCGACCCTGCAGGTGCCCCCAAACAGAAACTGATTTTAAAGGATCCCTTTGACTGCCGTGTGGACAAGGGGCTGTGGGAAGATAGGACAGGGGTGGAAGCAGGTTGTTGTACCCTCCCCAAGGCCACAGCTGCATCCACCCAAAAGGGGTGACTTTTTCTACTGGCTTGAAAGCACTGACTGGGTCTAGCGGCAGCCCAGTGAGAAAGTGGTGGCAAGGGCAAGGTTTTGGGACTGAGTAACTGGAGGGAGGGAGGGCATGGTGTCACCCGAGATGGGAAGCCTGCAGGAGGAACAGATGTGGAAGGAAAGATCAGAATTCAATTCTGGACACGACTGCTTATTAGACATCCAAGTGCAGATGTTAAGACTGGAATTTTGGGAAGAGGTCTGGACTGGAGGTTTAAAAAGTCAGCATACTGAAGCCCATGAGAGTGTGTGAGATCACCAAGGGAACAAGTACCAATCTGCAGGCCCAAGGGCTGAGCCCACAAAGGAAAGAGCAAAGGAGACTGAGGAGTAACAGCCAAACAGATCAGGTACTAGCATTACTGGGTTTGACCACGCAGGGCTCACATGTTGTCATGACCCGGACAACACAAGCTGTGGTGAAATCTGGCGTCAAAGGCCCTGGTTTACAGTGGATTCGAGGAAAAAAAAAAAAAAAAAAGGAAGAGGAGGAACTGGGAGCAGAATATAGATAAACTTTTTCCTGTAAATATGAGCAGAGCAATGGGGCTGTAGTGGGAGGGGGATGGGAGTTCAGGGTTTTTGTTTATTTTTTTAAGGATGGGAGAAATGACAGCATGTTTATTTATGGATAGGAATAACTCAGAGAGGGAACAGCTGGTGATACGTGAGGGAGGAGAGTGGCTCCAACCACGTCCTTGACGGGGACGGGACCCAGTGCACAGAGAGACTGGCTGGCTGCAGGAGGAGCAGAGATCTGGCGTCACTGACACGCACAGGGGCACGGGGGCAGGTGGCAGGTGCGCGGGGGCGGTGGGAGCCTCTGGCAGACTTCTTTCTGAGAAGTTTAATTTGCTCAAGAAAATAGAACGCAAGGTCATCAACTGAGAGTGAGGATGGGGACTGGAGTTTAAGGAGAGTTGAAAGGTGCGGTAGGAGTAAATAGCCTCTTATCACAGAGCGTGGGTAAGACTGTTTCTAACGTCCTGCGGAGCAGTACAGGCTGGCTCTAAGGCCTAAGTGGAGAAGTAATTGACCATTGAGGAACGAAGCGATGCACGTGTAACCACAGGGCCTTCCGCTGGGATCTGACCTCGGTTCTTTCTGAATTGATACTATTATGTCAAACCACGCCGGTTCTAAATTTAAGGTCCCTCTGTAATTCAAAATAAAGATCTTATGTCGTAAGATAGGTATAAGAAAGTTCAATATCATTTTTCCCTTCTGATAGTAACTCTGCCTTTTTTGCTTGCCTTGTAAGACACTGCACGGTAAATCCTTTGCAAGATCTTTAGGATCTTTTTTTGGTGATCCACGTTACTGGTGCCTTCTACACGAGCTCAGTGTGGAAGGGCTCAGTGCCCTTTGGGTAAAGGCAGACTCCTGCAGGCCCAGGGAAGGTTCCACAAAGTTGTGCAAGTCTCCAAGCAAGAGGGGCAACCAGTAAACTGATGAACAGAGAGATTTCAACTGACTGCAGAAATGGGCCAAATTGAACAAGATGAGAATTCGACAAGAGTCCTAGGTCTTAGGTTCAGCAAACCAACTACTCACGAAGAAAGAAGGGGGGCGCCATGGCTTAGCAGTAGCATATATATAAAGACTTACAGTGAGATCAGTGGAAAGCAACTGGTACTAGAAGGATATACCCCAAAATGGCAACAAGAGTGATAGCTAGGTGGTGGAATTTTCGATGATTTGTAATTTCTTCTACATGCTTTCCTTTATCTTCTCAATCTCTTACGGTGATAACTACAGTTGACCCTTGAACAACACAGGTTTCAACTGTGTGGATCTACTTCTCAGGAGGACTCCCCCCCCCAAAATACAATATAGTACTGTAAATGTATTTTCTCTTCCTCATGATTTTCCTAATAACATTTTCTTTTGTCTAGCTTACTTTACTGTAAGAATACAGTGTATAGTATGCATAACATACAGAATATATGTTCTGTGTGTGTGTGTGTGTGTGTATATATATATATATATATATATACACACATATATATATGTTATATGTATATACAATGGACTATTATTGGTAAGGCTTTTGGTCAACAGTAGGCTATTAGTAATTAAGTTTGGGGGGGGGGAGTCAAAAGTTATACATGGATTTTTGACTGTGTGGAGGTTGGTGTCCCTAATCCCCATGTTGTTCAAGGGTCACCTGTTCTTTTACAATCTTAAAAAAAGTTAGGGGCGCCTGGGTGGCTCAGTTGGTTAAGCATCCGGCTTCAGCCGAGGTCATGATCTCACAGTTCATGAGTTCGAGCCTGGCACTGGGCTCTCTCTCTCTGCTGTCAGCAAGAGCCTACTTTGGATCCTCTGTCCCCCTCTGTCTCTCTTCCCCTTCCCTGTTCATGTATTTTTTTTCTCTCTCTCTCAAAAATAAAATAAAATAAATAAATTTTTTTTAACTTGCTGTCATCTTAGGCCCCCGTTAATATAAATATGGTCTCTAATAATGGAGGTAACAATGTGGACCTACTTTGTGCCACTCTTAGACTGCAGAGCTGCATCAGGGTGTGACAATTATGTGGTGAGCAGCCAAAATAATGAAAGGCTTGGAAACTGTATCAGATAAGGAAAGCCTGTAAGACAAAGTCCAGACAGAACACTTAGGGAGAGCCCAGAATTTGAATGCTATCTTCAAATATGCCGATGGATGGCCTGTGCAAGAGGACCACTGGCGGAAACTAATGGGAGAGAGAGGTCTCCCCTCCGGGCAGGAAGAGCAAAACGGGTCACATGCTTCATGGGGTACTGGAGAGAGAATTTTAGCACAGAATGGGTGGGTGAACTAGCTGACCCGCAGGAACTTTCTCAGCCTTAATTTTGGAATTAAAAAAAAGTATTTTTTTTTTACTGTTTATTTATTTTTGAAAGAGACAGAGCACAAGCAGGGGAGGGGCAGGGAGAGAGGGAGACACAGAATCCGAAGCAGGCTCCAGGCTCTGAGCTGTCAGCACAGAGCCCGATGCGGGGCTCGAACTCACAAACCTTGAGATCATGACCTGAGCTGAAGTTGGGACACTTAACTGACTGAGCCACCCACCCAGGCGCCCCAATTTTGGAATTTTTATAAAGTGAAAGTGTTCCTTTAGAATTTTCTTCGAAATCAAATTTCTGAACTGGTGAAATCTCAGTGAAGTCTCTAGTTTAGTTATCAGGATTATACTGATGTTGATGTGTTGGTTTTCGCAATGTGCCATGGTCGTGTAAGATACTGACATTAGGAAAACCGGCTGAAGAGTACATGGGAACTCTCTGTATTATTTTTGCAACTTTTCTACAAATCTAAATTCTTCCAAAATAAAATGTTTACTTTTTTTTTTTTTTAATCAAATTTTGAACTCCACTCCACTAAAGGTCACGGGGTATCCTAGGTGCTAATGAGCTAGGGTCTTCAGGCTTCAAGTGTCACAACTGTAACCTATGGGGGTGCCTGGCTGGCTCAGTTGGTAGAGCCTGTGACTCTTAATCTCAGGGTTTTGAGAGAGATAGGGAGCAAGCGGGGGAGGAGCAGAGAGAGAGGGAGAGAGAATTCCAAGCAGGCTCCGGCCTATCACTGCAGAGCCCAAAGACGATGTGGGGCTCAGACTCACAAACCTCGCGATCATGACCTGAGCCCAAGTCCAAGAGTCAGAAGCTTAACCGACTGAGCCACCCAGGTGCCCCTTAACCTCAGGGTTGTGAGTTTAAGCCCCATGTGGGGCATGGAGCCTACATAAAATTAAAAAAAACAAAACTGTAGTCTGTATTTGCAATTTATACTTTATAAAACGTACATTATTTTCTCTCCACCCCACGGTGGTGATGTAAGCAGGGTTGGTGTTATCATTATGTACGAGCTCAGCAAACTGCATCAAGCAGCCCAGAGTTACTCGGCAGTTGGCTGAGTTGGGCTTCAAATCTACCTCCTTATTTCAAGGTTCTTTCCACCGCACAGTACCAGCTCTCCAGGTTCTGGAAACATCTCCGCTCTGCTCCCAGCTAACCATTTTGTTTACATGTCCACTGGGTTTGGTTCCCGGAGTTTTACTGCAGAACGGAAAGGGTGTTCACTATAGCACTGTTTGCAAGAGTTGACACGTATCTGAATGTCTATCAGCAGGAGGATGATTAAATAAATTACAGGCCATTCATTCTGGAAACACTATACAGTTGTTAAAAGGAATGTGGTTAGATCTGCTATTACTGACACAGGATATACGGTTAGATGAAAGAAGCAAATTGCTAGGGCAGTAATGTGTAATATGATTACATGTTTGAAAAAAAGTAAATTAAAATGAAACTATAAACGTACACACACACACACACATACACATATGTCTGCGTATACACAGAAAAGGTCTAGAAGGCTACTCCTTAAGTGGCATGGCACAGCTTTTTTTAAAAAAATAATTTTTAAAATTGTTTATTTATTTATTTGGAGAGAGAGAGAGAGAGAGAGAGAGACAGACAGACAGAGCGAGCACCAGCAGGGGAGGGGCAGAGAGGGAGAGGGAGAAAGAGAATCCCAAACCGACTCTGTGCTGTTGCCGGGACGCGGGGCTCCATCCCACGAACCGTGAGATCACGACCTGAGTTGAAACCAAGAGGTGGACGCTTAACCGACTGAGCCACCCAGGCGTCTTGCATGTAATAGCTTTTTAATGAAAAAATAAACAACAGGGGCACCTGGGTGGCTCAGGCGGTTAAGCGTCTGACTTTGGCTCAGGTCATGATCTCAAGGTTTGTGGGTTCGAGCCCCGCATCGGGCTCTGTGCTGACAGCTCGGAGCCTGGAGCCTGCTTCGGATTCTGTGTCTTCCTCTCTCTCCGCCCCACCCCTGCTTGCACTCTGTCTCTCTCTGTCTCAAAAATGAATAAACATTAAAAAAAAAAAATTAAAACAAAAGAAAAAGGAAACAACAACCAAGTAAACTTAAGTTCAGGAAGCCTGGCAAAAAAAGGGGGTAAATGGCTTATAGCTTTCCCACCATCATCTCCTGTTCCTACCCTGCTTCTCTCCTGTCTCCCTGTCCAAATAAAGGAATAATGATGTTACTCTCTTCCTTCCCTTCTCAGACATGGGAGGACCGTCACACCATTTTTCGTTCAGGCGGGAGGCTTAGGGTACGGGACCACAGTAAGATTTGAGGCTCCACCCAAATCCTAACCAACAGCAAATGAACTTCAAGATCTATTTTGCCCATTTACCCTTTTTTGGTTCTTGTTAACCCAGATACCTGTCGGTTTCCTTGTGACCCCTGTTTCCAGGCTAAATCTCTTATCACTGAGGCATCAGATCCTTTGCCACTTCAGTCTGCCAACCTACTTATTTGCTCTAAGCTTGCCCAACAAAGGGCGGGTCCCCCAGTTCTCCTTTCTATGGGAACCCGCCCTGGAAGCCCGCTCCCTTTCTCCCTCCTCTTTCATGTGCCTGGGCCAACGGGGTGGAGTGAGACTCTGAGAGCGATGTACGATGGCAGGAAAAACACAGGCTTTGGGGTAAACCACACCTGGCACAAAACCCTGCCTCAGCCTTTATTAGGCACATGACCTTGGGAGAATTTAATCTCTGTACCTTTCTTCATTGCCCCGAACGTCAGTTTTTGCTTCTCCAAAATGAGAATAAAACCTGTTCACAGGGCTGTGAGTAGGAATAAGCAAGATGAAAAAGGTGGGGGGGGTCTGATTCAGAGGGAAGACAACCTAGGATGTGGCTGTGTAATTAGGTGGCAAAAGAGACGGGCTTAACCTGGCGAGGGGCAGGGGGAGACACAGCCCACAATGCCAGTTTCCACTCCACCCTGCTTTCAATAGGGTGGCCTGTGTGCTGGGCACAGCAGGCACAATGCGTAGGGTCTACAGTATTTTAGGGGCCCATCAAAGTGTTTTCTGAGGATTTTAATTGTAGCGATTTTAATTTCTTTTAAAATCAGAAGAAAAAAATGGAATGTTAGGTCAAGGAAACTGTCATACTGTTATATCAATCAATTATTAATTATAAATATAAAATAGTGGTTTCATTATATCAATATTATGTTCTTCTTTATACCAACACGGTTGTAAAACAATTTTTCAATTAGCAATAGTCACACCTTCAATATCATAGCGTTGGCTGTGATACAGCCACTATGCAAGCTTAAAAACTACAATTTTATGTAAATGTAAATATATTTTTTAATGGAGGAATGGGCTCACAAAGGCAAAAGTACCAAGGGCCTCTGAAAGCCATAACGTGTCCTCACTTTCAACACTCCCAAAGGATCTCCTTTAGGACATCTTTATAGATTAGGGAAAAGGGATGTGAGGTGGCATAGGTGGGGAGGCGGGGAAGCCACAAGCAAGACTCTCAATTATCCCATCTTTCAAAGTACAAGCCCTCCCCCTGTCTGTGATTTCCCTGTCCTTGTCAAGGAACTTTTGTTTGCTTGAACCCCATGAATGGGGGGCTGTATGATACATCCCAGAATACCACTTCATTCATGTCGCTCGTTAAGTCAAGAATACAAATATAAAACTCAACGACAACCACAAAACCAGCCAATTAAAAAACGGCCAAGGACTTGAATCGACATACCTGCAAAGGAGATATGCAAAAAAAAAAAAAAAAAAGAAGGAAAGAAAAGAAGAGTGCCGTTAAGGATGCAGAGAAATTGGAACCTTTGTGCGTCGATGGCAAACAGTATGGCCGCTCCTCAAAAAATTAAACAGAATCACCACATGATCTAGCAATTTCACTACTGGGAATGTACCCAAAAGAACTGAAAGCAGGTACTCGAGAAGTCATTCATATTCACAGCAGCCTTATTCACAGTAGCCAAAAGGTGAAAGCAATCTATTGATGGGTGAATGGATACACAAAATGATGTATCATATATATATGTATAATGATGTATGCGTGCTATTATTCAGCCTTAAAAGGAGAGAAATTCTGACACATGGTGCAGCCTGGATGAACCCTAGACATGTTAAGAGAGCCAGACAGAAAAGGACAAATATTGTATGATTCCACTTACATGAGGTACCTCGTCAAATTTCTACAGATAGAAAAGTATATTGCTGGTCATTAGGCACTGGAGGGCGGGGCAGTGGGGGGTTATTGCTTAATCAATACACAGTTTCAGTGTGGGAAGATGACAAAGTTCTGGAGATGGGCCGTCACGATGATTGCACAACAGTGTGAATGTTAATCAGTATTTAATACCACTGGGCTACCAAAACGTGGTTAAAATCGTAACATTTATAGTACCTGTATTTTACCACAAATTGAAAAAAGTAAAGAAAAGAATTTACCCAAGTCCTAATTCCTCAGTTAGCTGCCCAAGCATCACCTCTTTTCCCTCGGGGAGGTTTATTCTCGCGGTCCTCTGCCCTCTCCTCCAGAACAGCGTCCAGGACAAATGCAGTCTTGGTGGTTTCGCACAAGGCACGAACCTGATCCAGAATACCCACTGTGCCCTTCTTGCTGTGTACAAACCTCATCGATTCTTTAAGCGTAAGTACTCCATTCCATTCCCCACTCACGAAGCCTTTGCTGACCAATCTGGACTTCTAGCCACTTCTCCCTTTCCTCATCTCTCACTGGACAACGGACATTGTGAATAGTGCGCATCACCAGTTACAGAGGACACTGTCTTAGACTTCCCTGGGGTTGTCACATGCCACATCAGTATAGTAGATAATGTCGGTCCTAATGACGAATGAGGCTGTGTATATGAAAACAAAGGTGTACAGACCAACCAAGGTTTTGTCTCCCCAGTTTTGGTGGTCCCCCCCCCAACCCTAAATGAGTACACAACGAAAACACAATCAGTGACTATCTGATGGTTTGTCTGGCTCAGCTTGGTTACGGAACAAAAGGCGGGAATCTGTTCTCAGAGTGAGGAGAGGTGGATCCCTGCCTGCAAGAAACAATGGGTTTTGATCCTGGAGCGTAGGATCAGAGGAGTGGAATTAAAAAGCAGGCAGGGGCACCTGGGTGGCTCAGCTGGTTAAGTGTCCGACTTCGGCTCAGGTCATGATCTCATGATCTGGGAGTTTAAGCCCCACACTGGGCTCTGGACTCTGGGCTGACAGCGCAGAGCCTGCTTGTCTCCCTCTCTCTGCTCCTCCCCCGTGCTCTCTCTCTCAAAAATAAATAAACATTTAAAAAAACAAAACAAAAACAGACAGAATTCCTTTCCAGGAAAATGTGGGTCTCTAACAAGCACTTGTTTGTTACCAATGTTACTGAGTGCTTACTAGATATGAGACACTGTTGCTAGGTGTTTTATATGCGGTATCTCATAATAACCTCGCAAGATAGGCACTATTTCCCCCATTTTACAGATGAGAAAACTGGAGCTTTGAGGGTAGATCACTCACTCAAGGTCACAAAGTTTTAAGTGGCAGTGTCGGGGACCAGCGCAGGTCCCCATGATTTCAGATTCAAACCGCACCAAAGTAACCACTCTGGTTGCCCTCTGGGCCTTCCAGGCCCTTTGGAGGTGAGCACGGAGATCTGGGCTGAGGCCTCAGGGAATTCCAGGCCTGGGCTGGGGGAAGACGAATGTCTCTACCATTAGTATTAGAAAGGCCTTCACCTACCTCCTGGAGAAGGCGTGGTTAGCAGGCTAGTCATCGCAGCAAGTGGAGAGAGAGCAGATCTGTAGGAAGAGGGACAAAGACGGCATGAGGTGGATGGGCCCCTACCTGGCGCTGGAGAGCCTTTGGGGCCAGGTTTTCGTGGGTCCCTTCCCTCATGGGGCTAGTCCTAAACTCTTCTCTTTGGGTTTCCCTGAGCACATCTTCGGGCTGGTGGTACCAAGAGCAGAGCCGAGATCTCTGGTACTTGGCGGACGCTGCCTTTGAACGTGCCACCCCGCGATCCTGTCACTCGGCCACCAACCACATTTACCTAAGGGATCTCTCCCGGCCTGAGAAAGTTAGGCGAAGGTATGCAAATTAGCAGCGCACCCAGTTTCGACCGGCCACAGGCACGGGTGCTCCGCGCTTCGCGAGCCTGGCGGCTGCGCCCAGCCGTCCACTAGGGGTCAGGAGAGGGCCGGGAGGGCAGGACGCACCGGCTCCCGGGCCCGCGTGGGGGCAGGGCCGGGGCCTGGGGGCGGGGAGCCAGGCACCAGAACGTGGAGGTGAGGGGCCTCAGTCGCCTTCGGGCCCGTCCCCGACCAGCCGCCGTCGGGCCCTGGCCCGCTCCCCTCACTCGTCCCTTCCCCGTCACGCTGCGCCGTCCGCGCACCCCCTGCCGCACCCCGCCCGCCGGCCACTAACGCCGAGCCCCTCTTGGCCCCGCGCGGACGTCGGGGCTGGCGCGGCGTGGACCCGGCGACTCGGCCTCGGCCCCGCCCCTCCAGCGTTACCCGCACACGGCTCCCGGGGCAGCCCGCGGCGCGTGGGACCAGCTGTCCCGGGCGGGCGTTTCCGAGCGGCCGCGACGGGAGGCTCCGGCCGCTCTGGGCTGGCGTCGCTCCCGCGGCCGAGGCGACTGCCGTGTGCTCGCGGCCCCCGGGTTCGGCCGGGCCTCCCGCCCTCCCCAGGTGCCCTCCTCCGCGTGCTCACCTTCCCAGTCGGACGGGCTGCCGCGGAAAGGGCCCGGCGCCGCTCCGCGCGTCCTTTTGAACTCTCCGGGGGGCGGGAACGGCGGAGATTCGCCGAGGGCCGCCGAGGGACACCGAGCGGGAGGAAGCCGCGGACCGGGGCGCGGAGCTAGCTGCGGAGGCCGGCCGGGAGTGGGGGTGGGGGGGCCGGCCGACTGGGTGGGACAGGAAAAGAGGAGAGAAACCGCCCTCTGCAGGTTCCCTCTGCCCGCCCGGCCGCCGCTGCTCCCCCGGGAGGAAAGGCTGCTTTTCCTCGTCCGATTGTCACTTTCCTCTCCATCCGGAGCCGCTTCCTCCCTCGTCCCGAGGCTCCAGACGGCGTGGGATCGGAACTGGGATAACGGAGATCTGTCCCCTTTCCCCCGATCGACGGAATTTGAACTCCCAGCAAATGCGGAAAATCACGTTTACTTGCGTTTGCGTCTCATTTACGTAAACAGGTCCGCGTCCAGAAAGCTTGGAGCTTCCCGCGGCCGGGAAGCCGGGAGGCTCGGAGGGGGGAGGGAGGGAAGCGGGGCCCCATCCGGATCTTCCTCCTCTGACATTCTTCCGAGGCTACATGTATAGTATAGAGGGTAAGAGCGTCACGGACTTTCGATTCAAACGGTCCCAGCGCCGCGGCTTGTTAGCTGTATGACTTTTGGGCGAATTACTTAACATCTCTAAAATCTGTTCTCTCATCCCTGAAATGAAGCCATTTCACGGCCACACTTCTAGCACCTGGTAAGAATCTCAACCTGTTAATCAGTGCCACCCTTAAGCCATCTTGACTCACTTCTCTGTGGCAGGAAATGTTCTCATATTAATGAACTCAATGACTAAGGATGTAATAGTATAAACACAGGCTCTGCCATCCGCCCTGCTGTGTGATCTTGGACAAGCGACCTTGGTTTCATTTCTCCATCTAGGGCAGTACCTCTTTCCTGGAGTTACTGGGGGTGGTGGAGGATGGAATGTTAATACACCTAAAGCATTAGAACATTACCTGGCACATAGTAAGTGCTCAATAAATGGTAGCCATTTTTATATTGACTTCCTACTTAGAACTCAAGTGGTTTATTCTGCCTTCCATTCCAGTGATACAGACTTCCTTGCTTCCTTATTCCGGTGAGGAGTTCTCTGGTTTTGGAAATCAGTATTTATATAGACTGATGGACCGATCTTGTGCATGTTCATTTGGGGAACAAAGACTGACGGAGAAAGTCTCAGATTAGAGGCATAGTGGGAGAAAAAAAGCAAAGACACAAATAAGCAAGGGTAGTTGCTTTCATTCCTAAAGCTATTATTTGGTTGGTAAAAAACAGAGGGAAAAGAGTAAGTTGATGAAATTCATTTTATTTAAATATGTCTTTAAAGGCACAGTAGGTATCAGTGAGGCAAAAGAAAGCCCATGTGTGGGAAAACTACCAATCCAGCCAAGAAAGACAAAGAAAGTCACATGGAGGCAAGATGTATATAAGTTAGCCGGTGCCTGGGTGGCTCAGTCGGTTAAGAATCTGACTTCGGCTCAGGTCAGGATCTTATGGCTCGTGAGTTCAAGCCCCATGTCCAGCTCTGTGCTGATAGCTCAGAGCCTGGAGCCTGCCTCGGATTCTGTGTCCCCCTCTCTGCCCCTCCCCCACTAGCGGTCTGTAACCTCCAAAGGTTTGCAGGTACGTGATTTTATCCGTGTTGGCACATACCTACCATTCATTTTAAAAGCATAAACATGCAGAAGAAGGAGATCCAATATGCATATGCTCAGCACCTAATTGAGCATAAAACAGCAATACCGTAAGCATCAGGTGTATTCTGTTCTTCGGTATAGCCTGTATATCCTGGATGTGTCATGTTTCCAGTGTTCTCTAGGTATCTCACCTAGTCTGTCAATACTGTCCTTCACATTACTGGAAGGCAGGGACTGGGTGATGTTCTTGCAATTGATTTTATATGGAGATGCATACAGACAGATGACGAATGGAGCCTCATTGGTGGTGAGTGTTCTCTAAGGATTAAATGCTAAACTTCAGAAACTGGAGCAGCCATTCTTTGGTCAACAGACCTCAGGGGCCTCAGGGCAGGGAATAAGAGATACTCATCTCTGCCCAAGGTATTGGCTTCTAGCCCCTTCTTGTGCTGCTGCCAGGACGGCAGTCTTCTCAATCCTAGCCTTTCCCCTGGACAACTTTACCGTTTTGTAAATCAGGGTAAACGATTTGGTTCCTCGTCGGGACTATCTTGCCTAAATAAGCAAAATTCTTCGTTAATGCCCAGCATACTGGCCCTTTCCCCTGTCTTCCTGGAACCTCCTGTAGGACCATATGCAGATCAAGTGTCCGTCTCACAATCTAGTAAATATCTGCACGTCAGTAGTGCCTCTGTGGTACCAGTTACTTTGGGTGCTTCCCCCCGCCTCCCCCCCACCCTCCCTTAAGACTATAAGTCCCTAGAAGTCCTCTCTGGCACACCCCTTTCCCAGGCAGGAAAGCCTTGCGGAGAAAAGGCATGAATTGGATTTTGCCAGATGAATGTGGGAGGGGCAAGTCCAAGCAGGTCATGGAAGGCCTTGGACAGCTAAGGGCCTGTATTCCCAGCGTCACCCCTGCCGGTAGCCTTGGAGCATCGCTCCCGGTTGTGATTCTGAGTGCCGCAGGGATGGGATGCCTTCTAGGAGAGGTGTTAAAATACAGGCAGTAGGGCTCGTACAGGGCGGCATGCAACCTCTTGTCCGTTTTGGCAGGAGCGACCTTTTGAAGGCTTTCAAATAAGACCAGCAGGGTTAGCTCTTAGAAAAACAACTCCTAAATACAAACACTGATTTCCAGCTCCCCAACAGACGCATTTACTGGAAGGTCCTGCAAGTTCTCGAGCTCCTTGTAGCCCGTGGTTGTAGGGGACACCCAATAAACCACGCAGAAAGCATACACTTTGGTCAGTTCTGACGCGTGTGGGTACTCATTAAACGATCACAATACCGTGGATGTTTCCATCGCTCTAGAAGTGTCCTTGTGCTTCTTTGTCTTCCATCTTCATTACCACCGCCTCGTCGTCCCACCACCCCCACTGGTCTCCCTGTCATCGTAGATGCTAACCTGCCTCTCCATCAACTGGGCCAGATTCTTTCTCCAGGCAGTCTGAGTCTGCAAAGGACACAGTGGCAGAAGGTGGTGGAGGCTGAGTCCTCCCTAAAGGACAGTCCACACATTCCTGCCACAGACACCCATGGGCTGACTCTTGTCCTTTCCTGTTCTTTCGGTTCTGTGAGCTGCCTGATATCCCCTCCAATGTTGTGTTTTTGTTTTTGTTTTTGTTTTGTTTTTTTGTTTTTTTAAAAAAAAATTTTTTTTTCAACGTTTATTTATTTTTGGGACAGAGAGAGACAGAGCATGAACGGGGGAGGGGCAGAGAGAGAGGGAGACACAGAATCAGAAACAGGCTCCAGGCTCTGAGCCATCAGCCCAGAGCCTGACGCGGGGCTCGAACTCACGGACCGCGAGATCGTGACCTGGCTGAAGTCGGACGCTTAACCAACTGCGCCACCCAGGGGCCCCTGTTTTGTTTTTTTGATGTGGAGCTTGAACTCACAAACCATGCGATCATGACCTGAGCCGAAGTCGGATGCTTAGCCGACTGAGCCACCCAGGCGCCGCCCCCTCCAACATGTTCTTTATTGCTCAATTGTGGCCGTTTGTTGTTTGCAACCAGAGAACCCGCACGCAGCAACCACCTTCCTCCTGTGATCACCATTTCAGAGAATGGCACCCCCAAATCCTTGTCTCTCAAGCCTAACCCAGAGTAATCCCTGAAAAACTTCAGTCATGTGTCCTCCTCTAACCCATTGCTAAATCCTACCCATTCTGCTCCCTGATCAATATTCTGTCTCTATAAAGTTTTAGCTTCTTCCTCATCATTATTTGTCTAGTACCTAGTACAGTACTTGGTGCAGAGTAGGTACTCAGTAAATGCTTGCTGAATGACTGAATTGTGCTGTTGTCCATAACCCCAGACACAAAAGCAAAGATGTAGGCGTGTGTGTTTTTAGGCTGGCAGGAAGTCAAAGTGAGTTTTTAATGTTTTCACAGAAGTAAATGATAGGACGTGAATCCTGGATTTCGGACTCTAAATTCAATGCCGTTTCTGTTATATTATCGTATTTTGTCAGGAGTTCCATTTCTTCTTCCATCCTGCTGAGATGCCTTTTTTTTTTTTTTTATTTACTTATTTTTGAGAGAGAAAAAGGGCATGCAAGCCAGTGGGGGAGAGGCAGAGACGGGGACAGAGAATCCTAAGCAGGCTCCGCAGAGCCCAACGTGGGGCTCAAATTCATGAACTATGAGATCACGACCTGAGCCGAAGTCGGAAGCTCGACCAACCGAGCCACCCAGGCGCCCTTCAGATGCTTATTTACGCCAAGGACCACATTGTAAACACTAGACACAGCTCTAAAATGCAACCCCTTTCCAAGGGCATTTGCTTATTAACTGAAAGTGAGAGAGGGCATGCAGTAAAGCGTCTGGATTGAGGAAAGGAACCTGTGCCCCGCCCCCCCCCCCCCGCAGCATTCTGACCGAGCTGGGGGTCAAGGATGGGACTGACGCTTTCTGAACAAGGGGTACATGCAATACGACCTAAGTGGAGAACAGTGCGCTGGGCTGGAACAACTTTGTGTTAAAATAAGGATCCACACACGGTTCGAATGATACTTTTATTTAACTGTCTGCAAATCTGTTCTTCTGGCTCGAGGTCTTGCCAATGAGTGGTGAGTCAAAGATTTGTCCGCTGTTCTCTGAGTACGTGTGGTTATGGGTCTCTGTGCGGACGTGTCTGTGTCTATAGATGCTCTTGCTAATTTATGGTCATTTTCCACCTACTTTAATTAACATATAAAGTCTTCTTATTCTGACAATGCTAAAGCCTGAGTTCAATACTCCCCGAGTCTAATGGTTTCTTCTCCCAAGCCTGCCTCCCTCCCTCCCTCCCCTAAGTCTGCTCCTCAGCCCCCATTAATGCTAGATCTTTAGAGACCATCAGCATTCACAGGGGTGGAGAACCTAAAAATGAATGCTAGATCTTAAGTCCCTCTGACCTGTATACCCTTGAGCTGAGGAGCTTCTTGGGGAGGTGTGTGCTGCGGGGGGGGGGGGGGGCGGGGGCCCGGCAGTCCCTCTTCAGAGTTAGTCATTTTGCACTGTAGATACCTGGAGAACAAACAAACGTGACTGGGTTAGATGCCGACCTGCCCTCTCACCAACCACTCCCGGGGAGGAGGGGGTGGAGGAGCTCAGTTTGCTTCTAGCAAATTGTATTTCTTGTAAGGCACTGGGCTATACCCAGGGAGGCGATGTAAAACTGGTTGCTGGGATTACTGTAAAGACTGGGTGCAGATACTGTTCATCGCATCATTTGCCATCTCTTTACGAGGACTCACAGGGGAAACTTCTTTTCGTCTTAGTAACAAGAGCGGTTGCTCTCTTGAGGAGTGGGCAGCACGAACTAAATGAGCTGATCATGTTTTCCTCTTCTCCTTGGATGTTAGAAAGTGTTGCAACCACCTTTGTGGTCCATCCTTGGTACTTTTATTTTATAGAATGCTTTTTTGTCTTTCCCTAGTTCATGGCTCCATTTTATGTCATGGTTACTAATATACTTCTGAGTATGCTGTGCGTGTGTACATATTTACCTTTTTGTGTGCCTTTTATATATATCTCAACTCCTTTTTGAAATAAGTTCCCATACAACTAAACACATATTTAGGAGATAAGGCTACGGCGAGAGGTCCAGAGGTTCAAGGTCAAGGGCTGGGAAATGGGCACAGAAACCACAAAGGCCCAGGTTATTCTTGGTTCCTCTGGCTCCCACCTGCCTGACTTTGCCCGGAGGATACTGTTCACTGCTGGCTTCCCCCTGTAGCCCACAGTGAGGTTTCCAGACTGTAACCAAACCTCTGTCCACCCCTAGTGCCCAATCTTCCCACTCATCCCATTCTGTGGATCTGGCCTCCTTACCTCTTCTTGAGGCTCGGGTGCCATGACGTCGCTCTCTTCTGGAACTGCGGAGACGTGAAGCTGATCTTGGCTCTACAAAAAGAAGAGTTCTGCTGGTTAAGAGGTGGATCCACCTCCCCAGCCTCTCCCCAGCTTAGAAGGGTCTTCTGTGCCCTACACTTTACAAGGGGCAAAGACAACACAAAGGGCAAACGTACAGTGTTGTTTCACTATGGCCTGAGAGCATCGGGGAAGGCTTTACTGTCATGCTCTGTTACAGATCAAGAGACCCAGATTCAAAGGTGAAATGACAGGGAACCGGGTCTTGGGACTCCCGTTGTCTCCCTGATCAGACACTGTGTGATCCGTGTGACATGCATCTGTATATAAATCTATGTGGGAGTCTAGGAGGGTATAAATGTAGGTCTTTTTTTTTTTTTTAATTTTTTTTGAACGTTTTATTTATTTTTGAGACAGAGAGAGACAGAGCATGAACGGGGGAGGGGCAGAGAGAGAGGGAGACATAGAATCGGAAGCAGGCACCAGGCTCTGAGCCATCAGCCCAGAGCCCGACGCGGGGCTTGAACTCACAGACCGCGAGATCGTGACCCGAGCTGAAGTCCGCGAGATCATGACCCAAGCCGAAGTCGGACGTTTAACCGACTGAGCCACCCAGGCGCCCCTAAATGTAGGTCTTAAAAACACTACCCACCACTTTTAGACTAACCCTCCTTGAGAACGCACTGCGGCTCTCACGCTGAGATGATCGTTGGCTGTGCCGGTTTGGAAGGTCAAGTGGTATGATGGTTTCTTTGGGGAAGAGTTCTGGGTTCTGAGATGGGAACCCGAGGTACGGAAAGCCCTGTCCAGGAACTGCTAAGCCAGGGGGAGACCTTGGCATTCTAAGGTTTGGAGTGAATTTATTTTTTTAATTGAAATTTAACCTACACACTATAAAATTCACCTGCTCGAAAAGCAGGACCAACTTCTAACAGTCTGGGACAGCCACTTGGAAGTCTGTGGTTTCTCCTTTCAGGGATCTTTCTTCTTCTTCTTCTTCCCTCCTCCAGTTCCAGGCTGTGAATTACCCCAAAGGTAATACTGCCTCCCAGAAAAGTACTATTCTTTCAGAGAACCTTCATTCTCTCTCAGGCGATTAAGCAAAAATATGCCTCCTTAGCTGAGGCCTGAGCAATCCCCCAGGAGAGGCTGGGAGTAAGGAAATACTATAAATCTCAAACATAAGGAGGGGAGGAGCGGGGAGCAGGTTGCGTCCTATATCTCTTTCCCAAGGAGGACAGTGTTACTAGCGCATTCCTCAAAAATAGAGAGCATCTCGGCCCCTATAATCACCCCTCCAATAAGATTACTCCAAAGAGGCAAACCTGTTTTATCCGCCAGAGCCAAAGAGGCCATTCATTGTATTGCTGACCCCATACCAAAATCATGTAATATGTTACAGTCACACTTAAACTGATCTTGGACCTTCCATGCCATTGAATTGCTCTTTGTGGTGCAGGCAAGTGAAAAGTGGCTACACTTTACCCATTCAAAATCCCACGGTTAGCCTGCACTTATTCACCGTCCACAAGTCCTGCCTATTTCTCCCAGTCACCATAGCTTCCTCACACGAGAAGCCAACAAGGGGCAAGTTCTAGATCTTGCCCCGTTAGGACCTTCAGTGGCTCACGTGGATCAAGACCGAGGGCATAAGGGCGTTGACGACTTAGATGTTAGTACCTCAGGGGAGTCAGCGAAGCCCGGCTTCTTGTTCTCTTCCTTGTCTTCTATCTTCTTTGCCTTGTCAGACTCTGAAAAAACCTGTGGATCAAAGCGGACAATGTATGAGGAAGTCCCACGCCTTCACACCCTGGATGCCACCCTGGATGCTTTGTCTGTTAGCTGGTGCCCACAGTACTGGCATGGTGCCTATGTCCAGATACCAGGAGGCTCTCAAGGTAGCCTGGTCAGCCCTCAGTGAGGCACAGGCAGTCACGGGGTGGTGTGAACCGAGGGGCACCAGGAATCTCAGACTCCCAGATATCCACGTGGCTCGTGCCCCGGCCTCCTTCATTGCCCAAATGTTTCCTTTGGCCACTCCGTTTAAAACTGCCATTTAGCCGGGGCGCCTGGGTGGCTCAGTCAGTTGAGCGCCTGACTTCGGCTCAGGGCATGATCTCACGGCTCCTGGGTTTGAGCCCCGTGTCGGGTTCTGTTGCTGACAGCCCGGAGCCTGGAGCCTGCTTTGGATTCTGTGTCTCCCTCTCTCTGCTCCTCCCCCACTCATGCTCTGTCTCTCAAAAATAAGTAAACATTAAAAAAAAATTTTTTTTAAAAACCTCCAATTCAGCCTTCGCTCCCTGTGCCTTCCCCTACCTAATTTCTCTCTAGATCTCTTATCAACACTAAATTGTAATTTACTTATTTATCGTTTCTTGCCTATCTCCCTTATTTTCCCTACTCCCTAGCCACTAGAATGTAAGATGCAGGAAGGCAGAGAATTTTGTGTTTTGCTCCCTGTAATATCCCACCTCCTAGAAGAGTGCCTGGCACATAGCAGGGACTCAGTAAGTAATTATGGAATGAATGAATGAATGAATGAATGAATCTCGGTGCCATCTAGTGAGGTGTCTCACCATAATCTTCTCTATGATGCACCTGACAGGTGATCATATATTCTTAGCTTTCAACAGCAAGGGACGGGGGCTATTTCTCAAGGTGGCCTATCCTATTTTGGTTTTTGGAAGTCCCTGTGCTTCCTTCTCCCTATATTTGAAATGGGTTTTCCATATCATTTTTTAACAGAGCTAATCACTGAATATTTACCTGATATTGATCCAAAATGTACTTGAAAAAAAAATTACACACAGTTGTGCCCCCAGAAATCTCATAGAACAAGTCAAATCTCTCTTTGATATGATATAGCTTTTCCGTGTAATTTGAATACAATACAACTTGACTTCCAGATCCTTTACAGAACTGGTCGCTCTCCACAGGTCTCTTTCTCTATTTTAACACAATCCTTTTCTCATCCATATCCTCACCTTTCAAAAGACCATCCCTTTTGCCTTACTTTCCCCTGTGAGTTCCTTCTTCTACGCCTCTCTCATCACAGAAGATGCACCTTGGAAATTTGCATTTTTCTTACTGTAGTCACAAGTATGATGAACTGGAATGAGACCCTCCTCCCTGTCCCTACTAAAAAATGTAAAGCCCAGGGTGCCAGTTGTAGATTCTTTTTCTTTAAAAAAAATTTTTTTTTAATCTTTATTTATTTTTGAGAGAGAGAGAGAGACAGAGTGTGAGCAGGGGAGGAACAGAGAGAGAAGGAGACACAGAATCTGAAGCAGGCTCCAGGCTCTGAGCTGTCAGCACAGAGCCTGACACGGGGCTCGAACCCACAAACTTTGAGATCATGACCTGAGCCGAAGCCGGACCCTTAACCGACTGAGCCACCCAGGAGCCCTGTTGTAGATTCTTTACCTTGGGAACTCCCAAGTTCCCAAGGTAAAGAAAGAAATGAATAAGAATCTGTTCATAACAATAATAATAATATGAGAGATAAGCCCTTTGCAGAAGTCAACCACCCTGAGAGTACAGGTCACTAAATTAGTCGCTATGAATCTGTGAAACGATGCCCAGGACCAAAAAGGTGTCCGAGAATATCCTCGAAACTGTGACCTAATGACAGAAGATCTTATCACCTGGGGCAAGCTGACTGTAGTAAAGGTGATCTACATGGAGGATGTAAAAGGGAATAAAGACTCAACCAGACCCAATCTCACCTCAGAGGACATCAAGGTAGGGGAAGTACAAAGTTCTTCTGGGTTCAGATTGCTGATGTTCTCCTTTTCTCTGGCCTCAGGAGTTCTTACTGGCTTCTCTGGTGGCTGGGGGTCAGGAGAAGCCTCCAAGAGGGCCCTAGGACTGGTGGGCGAGCCCTGTTCAGAGGCTGGAGGGCTGGAGGGGAGGTTCCCCAAGGAGTGCCTGGGGCTGGGAGTGGCTCTGGGCGGAGGCGGCCTATTAGGAGGTGCGGAGGTCCTCTGGACAGGGACTCTCTTCTTCGGTTGTTCGGACCCTTCACTTGAGGTGCGGGTTCGGAGGACCACTTCTGGGGGAGATGAGGGCTGTTCTGAAGGGAGAAGGGGTCCGCCTGGTGATGGAGGTGGGGAGCCGGGGAGCGCTTCCTCTTGGGACTTGCCGTCCTCAATGGTGGGAGAGGGCTGGGCCTGGGCGGGGCCGTTGCAAGCTGGCAGAGGCTCTTCCTCCTCAGAGGAGCTAGGTTCAGACTCTTCCACTTCTTCTTCCTGGTCTTTTAAGGGCTCTTTAATCTCAGCATCATCTTCTCGCTGGGCCAGATCAGATGCCAGCTCTTCTTCACTTGCTGAGATGGAGTCCCCTTCATTCTTCAAAGCAAGCGCGGAGGGACTGGTAGGTGAGGTGAGAGGGCTGGAGACTGCGGATGTTCGAACTGGGGAAGAGATGACTAAAGAGCGTCTGCTGCTGCTAAAAAAGTAAGAGCGTTCAGATTCAGAAGAGCTGAGACCTGGAAGCAACCTAAATACCCCCACGTAAATAATGATGCATGCACATCATAAGAAAATAGAACAAAGCCATCTAAGATATGAGAAAGCTTGGGGACGGCCAGGGTGGCTCAGTCGGTTGAGCGTCCGACTTCGGCTCAGGTCATGATCTCACGGTTTGTGAGTTTGAGCCCCGCGTCGGGCTCTGTGCTGACAGCTCAGAGCCTGGAGCCTGCTTTGGATTCTGTGTCTCCCTCTCTCTCTGCTCCTCCCCCCTGCTCATGCTCTGTCTGTCTGTCTCTTTCCTTCAAAAACATTAAAAAAATTTAAGACATGAGAAAGCTTGTATACTTTGCGATAATGCTTCTGTTATATGGTGCAAAAGAGGCTATAACATGTTATATATATCACGATCTCAATTACGTAAAAAATATATATAAAGAAAGCAAGACTGGAAAGAAGCATAGCAAAATGCTGACAGGATGTTTTCTCTGGGGAAAAGATTCACAGGTGATACACAGTTGATTCTTGTGGACTCTCTATTTGCAAATTCACCTGGTCCCCAAAATTGATTTGTAACTCCAAAATGAACACTCACGATGCTTTCTTTTGCAGCCAGCCACGGACACGAAGCGAGCTTTGAAAAGTGGGTGCCTGAAGGGCACTTTCCCAGCCAAGGTCTAACCAGGCAACCCTCCGCCTGGTTTCAGCTCTTACAACCGCAAACATGTCCTTTTTGCCCTGTCTCTCACAGTGTGCTTTTCGTTGGTGATTTTGCTGTTAGAATGGCCTCCCAAGTATAGCAGTAAAGTGCTTAGAGCGAGACGACTGTGATGTGCCTCACAGAGGAAAAAATGCCTCAGATAAGCTTCCCTCAGGGAGGAGTTATGGTGTTGTGGGCTAGGAGTCAACAACAAGGTGTCTTTCAACAGAAACACACACAAGACAAGGTTACGTACTGATTGGCTGATGAAAATGCTAGGAGTGGGGTCTTATGGGAACCTAACTCCGTGTCTTCCTTAGGAGTAATGGTTCAGTATTCGCTAATCCAGTGGTCACGGTGACTTTATGGAACACAATGACCATGAATAATGAAAACTGACTCTATGTATTCAGTAGGCCGGACACTGTGCCGAGTGCTTGTATGGCCAACGTCAGCTTGAGTCCTCCTCACCTCAGGGGCCTCCTATGTACTGTCTACAAACCGATTAAGCAACCCACAGATATTTACTTGACAGATACCAATTATGCTGGTGCAAGGATGTGAGATGGGAATAGGCAGAGAAAGAGAAAAACTTCGTTCTGGCCTTGTGGCAGTTTCTGATGTGAGATAATAAGCTGAGCAACAGAGGTTATTTCTAACACCGACATTCTAGGGTCAGTAGCTTTAGAGGCCCGGGACATAGCCAGAAAAAAACCACATTTCCCTACGAGGTGCTGGGACATCTTGGTGTCAGTGATAGTAAGTTTCAGACAAATGGACCACTACAGAGAATTCTGTCTCTAAATGCTGAGAAATGGAGAAACAGAATTTTTGGAGCAAAAAGGGAATTCGTCTAGGAAATCTACATTGACCCTTTAGTGATGATTTGTAATCACTAAACAAATTGCTGTAACAGATTGCTAAATGGATAATACAAATAACAAATGTGAGCCTGATGCTTCCTTTAAGTCCCAAGATCAGTTTCACCACCTCCTTTAAAAGTCTACCCTGACCATCCCTGCATTGGCAGATACTTCTCTGGAATTCCTACTGGTCTCATTGAGTACTTATGTGTGCAAGCTTATATTGTTCCTTGTCTCCATGGGTACATTTTCTGTCCCTTCAACTTTTGGTAAATCACTTCAGGGAAAGGACAAGTCTCCTATGTCTTTGGGTCTCTAACTCTCAGCATACAGCCTTGTACGTAGAAGGAATCAAAGGCTCCAGAATGAGAAAGTGATCACATTCTGAGGGACCACTGAACTGCTTATGTTTACCAGCATAAAGAATGTATGAAGGCAATAGACAACACACACACACACACACACACACACACACACACACACACACACACGAAGAAAGTCATAAAATTGAGAAGATATTTGCAATGCATAGCATTAAAGTATTAATATCCAGAACAAACACAAAAAATACCTCCTATAAATCAATTTTTAAAAAGGGTAAGCAGGGGCGCCTGGGTGGCTCAGTTGGTTAAGCATCTGGCTTTCGCTCAGGTCATGATCTCACAGTTTGTGAGTCTGAGTCCCACATTGCGCTTACTGCTATCAGGGCAGAGGCGGCTTCAGGTCCGCTGTCCTGGTCTCTCTGCCCCCTCCCCAGCTCACGCACTCACTCTCACTTTCTCGAAAATAAATACACATTAAAAAAATTTTAAGAAAAAGGTAAGCAATCCAAGTGAAAAAATGTGAAAACAAGGTTAAACTGGAAAGTCACAGAAAGGAACCTTAAACGGCCAGTAACACGAAAAGATGCTCAAGGTAAGCAGCGATTGCGGAGTGTGAATTAAATTGCAAAAATTCCACTTCATACCCATTAGTTTAGAAAACTAAATAGGGCTGACAGTGTCATGTGTAGCAAGAACATGGAGCACTGGGGGGCTTTTACTACTCCTGGTGAGTTGTAAAGTCCAGCAGTCACTTGGGAGAGCCATTTGATAATGACAATCCCTAGCAAGGTTGAAGAAGCCCAAATGCACCGACTACGACTCAGCAAAATCCCCCTCCAAATGTACACCCTAAAGAAACTCTTGGTGATACACACAAAGAGAAATGCAGGCTGTGTCCGCTGTAACGTTATTTGTAATAGCAGGAAACTGGAAAACAACCCAGATGTCTATCAGCAGGAGGACAGAAAAATAAATTGTGGACAGCCACACAACAGCATCCATCACAGTCAGGGGAAAGGAAAGACAAGAGCTGGTAACACGTAGCAACAGGACAAACGAAGGTCACAAACGGTACGAAGAGAACAGAGAGAAGTTGCAAAAGAACACGTCAAGTATGATTCCAGTTTCTAAAGTTTGAAAACATGCAAAACGGTATTTTCTGTGCGTGCGTGTATGTGTATAAGAAAAGTAAAAAGACACGCACGGGAAAGAGAAATACGAAATTGAAGACAGTGGTCACCTTTGGAGAGGGGGCAGGAAGAGAAAGTGAGTGGGGAAGGGACACCGTGTGCTTCAATAATACATATAATAGCTGATTTCTTAAATCTGGTGGTAACTGCATGGCTATTTATTGTATTATTCTTTTTTTTATTGTATTTTTTTATACCTTTAGTGATAGCTGAAATATTTCATACAAAAAAGAAAAGAATTTATAGGAGGCATAATACAAACAACAAAGTGGGGCGCCTGGGTGGCTCAGTTAGTAAGGGTCGGACTTTCGCTCAGGTCATGATCTCGTGGTTTGTGAGTTTGGGATTCTCTCTCCCTCTCTCTCTGCCCTTCCCTCCCCTCTCCCCCCTCTCTTTTTCTTGCCTGTGTGTGCACGCGTGCTCTCTTTCTCAAAATAAAACCAAAAACCCAAAAACCCCAAAACCCAAACCCAAACTCTCTACAAAAAACAAGTAACAACCAACATCATGCACATGACTGTGAAGGGAAGGCCAGGACCGGGGATGGAAATGGGAGTGTTGCGAGTGTTCACAGGACAAGGGAAGCAGCCAAGAGTCTCAGAAGTTGCTCACCTTGATACTCCCTTCACCACAAAGACCTTGTTGGAATGTTGCTTCTCCAGTTTGCTCATCACCTCGTAGAGACTGTGGTTCAGCTAGAGCCAGCAAGAGAGATGATTGCTAGCCAGAGGGAACCTGAGACTGGCTTATCCCTTCTCTTCTCCCTTTCAGACAGTTCCCCAGATAAAACCTCCCCACGCTTAACTATAAAACTCCTCCTCATCTCTTTTGCACTAGTGTCTAGGGTCCTGTCCTGCCACCCCTTCTTCCTTGACTTGTCTGTGTCCTAAGTTCTGTCTCTTCCATCAGACTGGCAGCTCCCTCCCTCAAGGCTGGGTCCTTGATGTCTGACGTTTGATTTGAGGTTCTAGCTTCTCTCAGGTAATCCAGGCAATAAAAACCCACTGTAATATTAACGAGGCAAACCATAATTTAGCTCAAGAAACTGCGGACAGGAACATGTGGATGTGTGCACGAGTTCAGTTAATGTTGTAATAGCAAGGAGTCTTGGAATCCCAGGACTAGAAAAGACCCCATGAGGTCATGTTGTGTGGCTGCCTGTCACTGCACAGGACGGGCCTTCTCCATTCATGCCCAACTACCTGAGAAACCGACCTGTGTTTAAACACCGCCCTCCTTGGGGCGCCTGGGTGGCTCAGTCGGTTGAGCGTCCGACTTCGGCTCAGGTCATGATCTCACGGTCTGTGGGTTCGAGCCCCACATCGGGCTCTGTGCTGACGGCTCAGAGCCTGGAGCCTGCTTCCGATCCTGTGTCTCCCTCTCTCTCTGCCCCTCCCCCACTCTCACTTTGTCTCACTCTGTCTCTCAAAAATAAATAAATGTAAAAAAAATAAAAAATAAATAAAAAAACCCACCGCCCTCCTTGCTCCCTAGCAACAGAAGATAAAGATTTCCACAGCCTGGGACTCCTGGCTGGCTCAGTCGGTAGAGCACGTGACTCTTGGTCTTGCGGTCGTGAGTTTGAGTTCTGCATGTGGCACAGTGTTTACTTAAAATAAAAAATAAAGGGGCGCCTGGGTGGCTCAGTCCGTTAAGGGGTTTGTGAGTTCGAGCCCCACATCGGGCTCTCTGCTGACAGCCCAGAGCCTGGAGCCTGCTTCCGATTCTATGTCTCCCCCTCTCTCTGCCCTTCCCCTGCTTGTGTGCGCGTGCTCTCTCTCTCTCTCTCTCAAAAACAAATAAACGTTAAAAAAAATAATAAATAAAATAAATAAAAATAAAAGATTTCACAGCTTGGTTCCCCAGGTCAGCTATTCCTTCCAAAGGCCTACCTCCTTTATTCATCTGAAGCTCAAGTTTGGCTGCCATTATTCAGTTGTTAATGGAGATGGGGAGGGGCCTCTGAGGTTGTGTACTGGTGCTTTAACCCAGTTCAACAATGTCAGTCAAGTGCTATTATCTCCTCATGAGAAAAAGGTAAAAACCCATGCTGCCAATATCAATATTTAATGAGCTTATGTAAGTTAGGGCTACTTTCACATTTCCTAGGAAGACCCACCTAGCTGTCCACATTCGCCAAGATGTTTCTCACCTTGCTCATCTCCCTGTAGAAGACATCCCTCAGGTTGGAGATGTTCTGGAAGATGGTCACGTAACAGCCAATACGACTATCAGGGGCCAAAAAACAAAAACAAGACCACATGCAGGTGAGCGGTGGTAAAGGAAGTCTTTGAGATACAAGGGAGGAGCTTAAGCCAACACCAGTGGACACAAAGAGTCCTCAGAGAAAAGCACCCTGCACCCTAGACTCAGGATGTGATCTGGATTTGTCAGGGTGAGGCCAGCAGCACACTGGGCTCTCAGAAGAGTGGGAAGGTCAGGGGAGACACTTATCGGCCCAGCTGATGCCAAAACACGAGACCTCTAGGTGCGTGAAGCTATCTTGATCCAGGCCCTTTAGGTACTAACGTAGATATGAAAGTACTCTAAAGACTTTTTATTTTTATTTTAATTTTTTTTAACGTTTATTTATTTTTGAGACAGAGACAGACAGAGCATGAACGGGGGAGGGTCAGAGAGAGGGAGACACAGAATCTGAAACAGGCTCTAGGCTCCGAGCTGTCAGCACAGAGCCTGATGCGGGGCTCGAACTCACGGACCGCGAGATCATGACCTGAGCCGAAGTTGGCCGCCTAACCGACTGAGCCACCCAGGCGCCCCTCTAAAGACTTTTTAAAGTGCTGTAAAAATATAAGGCCATGCCATTATAATTATTATCATAAATAATTATTCTTCTCATTGTGCAATACCTGGGCTTCGATGAAGCTGAAGGCACATTGGCAGAATTCTACTGTGAGTGAATGGGAGAAATTTACATTTAAAGAAACTGTATGAAATTGCAACGCTATTTAAATTAGGAGTCACATAACTGGTGTCTTAGAATACGTGTAGTGATTAAAAAGGCTCCACCAGGGGCGCCTGGGTGGCTCAGTCGGTTAAGCGGCCGACTTCGGCTCAGGTCATGATCTCGCGGTCCGTGAGTTCGAGCCCCACGTCGGGCTCTGTGCTGACAGCTCGGAGCCTGGAGCCTGCTTCACATTCTGTGTCTCCCTCTCTCTCTGCCCCTTCCCTGCTCATATTCTGTCTCTCTCTGTCTCAAAAATAAATAAACATTAAAAAAAAAAAGGCTCCATCATACAGAGACTGATATTAAGTGGCAATATAAAATACCGACTACAGCTGCCATTACAGCATATCTCGTACAATGAAAAGTCGGACACAAAGACAATTTCTACTCAGACGCCTCCTCCCAATGTGGGAGATTTACGTCTACAACATGTTTACCTCCTGTGAAGCAAAGACATCATTAATAGAAATAATCATCCCGTGGCTTAGCGTCTCCACGAGCCGGATGTTCGTGAGCCAAGCCAAGACAGTACACACCGAGGCACGGAACCATATACTCCTGGCTCGCGTGATGATGGCCATCTACTTGCCAAGATCGCTCCTGTCCAAGAAGCAGCTTGCCTTTAAACTGGAAAAGCTGGCAGGGCAGGCGTGGTTAGCTCCATACTGCCGGTGAAGTAAGCAGGGTCTGGGGCGATAAGGCAGCTTGCCTAATGTCACCCAGCAAGGCAGTGACAGGGCTGAGGCTACATATCCCACTCTTGCACCAGAGCTCAGGTGACACGTTTGGGTTGCCAGGTAACCCGGGCCTCCAGCGGCCCCGGGGGTCCAGGCCTTTTCTGAAGGTCAATCATTACCTGTGATACAGAGCGGGCAGTTCCTCCAGCAGTTCCTGGTTCAGGTCTTCAAACACACTCTGGGCTTTGTTGAACTCTTCCTCTGCCTAGGGGGTGAAACAGACAGGGCCGTTGCCCTCGGTCCCGGGTCTAAGGCTGGAGACGCTGTGCCTCCTTGATCCTCTGCGGCTTTTCAGGGACTTCCTGGGAACCGAGCCTCTCTTTCCCCAGACCCGTGCCCTCCCAAGCCATGAGTGTTTGACTATCCTGAGAGCATTGGTGTCAGGGAACACAGGATTTCCTTCAGGACACGCTGGATGCTGGATTTATCGTTTCTTAAACCCAGCCTGGCCCAGCAGGAGGGCAGGACGGTTTTATCAGGGTTTTTTTTGTTTGTTTTTTTTTTACCTTGGCAGTCTTGGCCTCATCTTTCTTCTTGGCATTCTGCAACGCCTCCAGGTGGTGTCGGGCACTGTCATAGTCCACAAGTTTCCGACCCCGCTTGGCAATTCTTTCCTAGCCCAGAGGTAGGAGAGAGGCCTCGAGAATCACTTTTCGGTGGCCAGGATGCAGGTGACAGAGTGTCAAACACAGAGGCACGATGACTGGCTCCTATTATTGCACTGCACTTTCTAACAGTTTTGTGCCCAAGGGATCTCCCTCGCTCTTTGGAAAGAATGGGAATTCTCAGGGAGGGGGGCAGAGTAAAGGGAAACCCTACAGAGCATGTGGAAGCCTGCACTAAACATCACTACTTCCTATAAACCCACTAGAATCTGGTTCAGCCTCCAGGAGACATGGCCTTGAGAATCTAACCAAATTCAAAGTCAGGGGTGCTGGGTCTTACTCCCAGTGCTGCCACTTATCAGCCCCGTGATGGAGGGCAAGGCACGTCTCTTTTGGAACATCAGCAGCCTCATCTGCCCCTACGGTGTTATTTGAAAGCTCAAACGCGGACTATATAGTGCTTTGCAAATCCTGAAGCATAATAAAAATGGTAACTTGTTATGTGCACTGAGAGACCGTCTACTCAGTCTCATCCAAACTACATATTCAATCATGGATTTTATTTTATTTTATTTTTAATTTTTTTTTTAACGTTTTTATTTCTCTTTGCGACAGAGAGAGACAGAGCGTGAACGGGGGAGGGTCAGAGAGAGGGAGACACAGAATCGGAAACAGGCTCCAGGCTCTGAGCCATCAGGCCAGAGCCCGATGCGGGGCTCGAACTCGCGGACCGCGAGATCGTGACCTGGCTGAAGTCGGCCGCTTAACCGACTGCGCCACCCAGGCGCCCCTCAATCATGGATTTTCAAAGGACTAGTGATGATCTGGCCCAGCTTCCTACTGAACACGTGGAGCTGCAATATCCCAAATAAGTAGTTTACCAATTTCTGCTGGAACAGAGAATGGACAATTCCCAACTTCACAGCAGATTTCATTTTTTGAAAGCTTGATGACAGACTGAAGTCAGGACCCCTCTAATTTCTCCCTATTAATCTAAAAGCAGTGCAGCGCCTGACAGAGTAGATGGTTAATAAATAGGAGTTGGGGCGCCTGGGTGGCTCAGTCGGTTGGGCGGCCGACTTCGGCTCAGGTCATGATCTCGCGGTCCGTGAGTTCGAGCCCCGCGTCAGGCTCTGTGCTGACAGCTCAGAGCCTGGAGCCTGTTTCCGATTCTGTGTCTCCCTCTCTCTGATCCTCCCCCGTTCATGCTCTGTCTCTATCTCAAAAATAAATAAACGTTAAAAAAAATTAATAAATAGGAGTTGAATGAATAAATGAACTCTAACTCTGCTTTCTGGAACAGCTTAGAAGAGGTTGCATCCCTCTTTTACCTAGCAGACTTCCAAGTATCGGATGTAGTTATCATGACTCCTCCAAGTTTCTTCTTGTCTACAATATAGAGATGGCCTGGGGTTTTTTTTCCACAAGTAAAAGGGATGCCCTGACCTAGATCTAATTCAAAAACAGCTCCAATCTTCTTCACCCAAATCTAATTCTAAACATGCCCTTCACACAGCT
Organism: Herpailurus yagouaroundi; assembly: GCF_014898765.1. NCBI lineage: Eukaryota > Metazoa > Chordata > Mammalia > Carnivora > Felidae > Herpailurus > Herpailurus yagouaroundi. The sequence continues at coordinate 3,810,568 of NW_024412407.1, read as the reverse complement.
CTAACCTTCCACCTTAACCTCCCGTCTGACCCCAGACTTTTAATCCTCTTTCCTGAGCTTCATTCCCGACTGTGGGCTCAAACTCTACGTAGGACATTTACCCTGTATGTTCTCTAACTTCCAGGGGCCACCCGTGACCCATCCTGGACTCTGCAAACCGATTACCTTGATCTCGCTGAACTGGGCTACGTAGTTTTCCATGGTTCTCACTGCCTGGTCAGCTAATTTCTCTTCGTAGTCTTCCCAAAGGAGATCATTGTTCTGTGGGGGCAGAGGCAGAGGGCAGTGGTGAGGGCCCCACTTCTCAGCAACAACCGCCTACCAGGGGAAAGCCCAAATTCTGCCTGCCACAGACTTCCTTTTTTGGAGCGCTGTATTTAGAATATCACGTTGGGTTCCGGTGAAGAAGTCAGGTGAAGGAACAGCCCTTCCCGAAGGGGCTGCCCTATAAGACACCGGGCGTACATTCAGGGATTAAGAACAGGAAGAGATGGTCAGAGTTTTGGACTCCAGAGCTTGGAGGACAGGCAAATTTGGGAGCACAAAACTGCACGAAGTTAACTTTCAAAACCAACCACTTGGGTTTTATGGAACGGAAACTTCCGTAAGGTTTTTAGGAGGGGGAGAAGGGCAACAACGGAGGAATCCGTCGACTAGGGAAAACTTGTTTTGACCTCCATAGTTCTCGCTTTTTGCTACCGCCCGTGACCGAGGCTACATAAATGAACGATGCGGATTGGCTCCTTTGTTTATCCATTTGCCGGGATACAGAAGCAAAGATGAGGCTGAGATGAGGGCAGGAGTCAGTGCCAGAAGAGGTGTCTAGTCCAAACGCTCTTACCCCGACGATGGCCTTCAGCTCGTCGTGACCGTCCCACTCGTTGCTGTAGATCTCCTGCAGGGTTTCTGACACTCGTTTTGAGCTTTCATGCATCACTGAGAGGAGAGAAGTCACGTCTAGCATAAAGTTTCCCCCAAAGTAGGCTGGTATAATCATACGGGTGGACAGGCAAAATCAGTGGGTCTACTTCAGAAGGACGCAGACCAAGAAGGTTTGGGTTATCCGTGAGTTGCTCTTGCTCTGCCCACACGCCCCGGGACTCAGGGGCAGGCAAGTAAGTGATCAAACGCCTGAGAATGGTTGTCTTTCTTTCCGCGCTCAGACTTCTCAGGAGCTCGAATCCCCTGTGCTACGCCATACCCACCTTTGACGGCGCTAAGGAAGTTCTTCAGGTCCTTGTAGAGCTTCTGGCCTTCTGCCTGAAAGGGAGAAGTGCTTTCAGTGACTGAACAGATACGTTTGGAAAGACGCCTTAGAGGTCAAAGTTGAAAAGTAGGTTCAAAGCAGACGTCAATCCTGGAATCCGCAAATGTTATAAATGAGCCTCTGTTCTCTTTACCAAGAAGTTGTAGGTTATCTTTTTGGGGGCGATCTTTAAGTTGGGAGATTGTTCCCATGGCACTGGCAGATTTTCTTTCCTCTGTTTGTTCTCCCATCCAGTGAACAAAAGCCTATGCCCCGGGTTCCTCTGCTGGAAATATGTGTCCTCCGTGACCCTGTGGGTTATACCTTCCTCTCTGGGTTAAGTACATTGCTACCATCTTCTTAAGACAGTAGGTCTTCTCCCTCCTGTGCACCCTGACCATTCCTCTCCTCTCCTGATGTCCTTCTCTGCCTTGCCTCACTTTACCCTTCCCTTCCATCAGTCACATGTTTTACACTCTCCTTCAAACAGCCTCATCACTGATTCTCCTCCTGTTCCAACATCAATAGCTTCATCCATAGCTCTATCCATCTACCCAATTCTTTCTTTGTTCCCGTGTTTGAACTCTCATTTTTTAAAAATATTTAATCTTGAGAGAGAGACAGAGATAGAGACAGAGAAAAAGTGTGTGAGTGAGTGGGGTAGGGGTAGAGACAGAAAGAGGGACAGAGGATCCAAAGGGATCCAAAGTAGGCTCCGTACCCACAGCAGAGAGCCTGATGTGGGGCTGGAACTCATGAGCCATGGGATCATGACCTAAGCCGAAGTTGGATGCTTAACTGACTGAGCCACCCAGGTGCCCCTGAATTCTCATTTTTTAAGGCTAGGACTCCCAAGCACAGATTAGATCTCCTCCCTAAAAAAAAAAAAAAAAGGGGGGGGGTGCCTGGGTGGCTCAGTCAGTTAAGCGGCCGACTTCGGCTCAGGTCATGATCTCGCAGTCCGTGAGTTCGAGCCCCGCGTCGGGCTCTGTGCTGACACCTCAGAACCTGGAGCCTGTTTCAGATTCTGTGTCTCCCTCTCTCTGCCCCTCCCCTGCTCATGCTCTGTCTCTCTCTGTCTCAAAAATAAATAAACGTTAAAAAAAATTTAAAAAAAAAAGGGGGGGGAAGAGAGGAAGGTATCATTTAAGTTTGGAAGTTTTTCTCTCAACCCCACAGGTGACCCACTTCTGTTTTAACTCTGACAAATGTTCACTGAGCCTCTGCTTCTTGAATCCAGCAACCAGAAACTCGTGACTTCTTGCTGAGACTGTGCTTCAATTTAAAATAGCCCTAGGGGCACTTGGGTGGCTCAGTCTGTTAAGCGTCTGACCCTCAATCTCAACTCTGATCGTGATCTCTCGGTTCGTGAGCTCGAGCCCCGTGTCGAGCTCTACACTGTCGGTGTGGAACCTGCTTGGGAATCTGTCTCTGCCCTTCCCCCTGCACTGTCTGTCTGTCTGTCTGTCTGTCTCTCTCTCAAAATAAATAAATAAATTTCAAAAAAAAAGGTTCTATTAGAACTTGTGCCCATTGGTCTTAGGCTGGCCTTCTGTACTCAGAGTAGATCTGCTTTCTCTTGCACATATGTTTGAAGACATCTGTCACATACCCCGCACCAAGTCTTCTCTTTCAAAGGCTTCCTCTGTTGTTCCTCATGGTGTTATTTAAAGCTCCTTCCAACTCTGGTCTCTTGCCTCTGTGTGAACTCCAGTTTCTGGGAGTTGAGGCTAGACCATTGACCTCTTGGAGCCTGACTTCAGGAACGTGGGCTTGGACTGAAAGGTGCAGTCCACTTGAGGGGGTTTCCTGGGGCCAGACCTGTGGGTCAGGACAGTGACCTTCACGCCAGCTCAGGTGAAGGGGTATTTAAGTTGCGATGCATTATTATGAAGTATACCCATAAGCTACTTGCTCATTTATTTTATTTGTTTGTGGTCATCACTAGATAGGCTATTGAGCATACCAAAAGTATAAAGAAATGTATGGGAGGAAAAACTGAAAATTCAGAAAAGTCTAACAACTTAAACTTTTTTTTTTTTAATCTGTGGAAATCTTTGCAGGAAGGATGATTACTGTGAACACAGCAGAAAATCTAGGTCAACTCAGGGTCAAAGTAAACTGGACTAATTATTTCATCCATCTTTTTGCCTCCAGCGCTTACTTCTAAGCCAGTCCAAACTTAAAAAAAATTTTTTTTAGCATTTATTCATTTTTTGAGGGACAGAGAGAGAGCATAAGCGGGGGAGGGGCAGAGAGAGGGGGAGACACAGAATCCGAAAGATGCGGGGCTTGAACTCATGAAACGTGAGATCATGACCGGAGCCAAAGTCGGACGCTTAACTGACTGAGCCACCCAGGCGCCCCAGCCAGTCCAAACCCTTCACCATACTTCAGGTTGAAAGTCCTGGGAGCTGGGATGCCTTTAAGCATCTGACTTCAGCTCAGGTCATGATCTTGCAGTTTGTGAGTTTCAGCCCCACATCGGGCTCTCTGCTGTCAGCACCGAGACCACTTTGGATCCTATGTCCCCCTCTCTCTCTGCCCCTTCCCTGCTTGTACTCTCTCTCTCTTAAAAGTAAATAAACATTAAAGAAAAGAAAAAAGAAAAGAAGAGAAGAGAAGAGAAGAGAAGAGAAGAGAAGAGAAAAGAAAAGAAAAGAAAAGAAAAGAAAAGAAAAGAAAAGAAAAGAAAAGAAAAGAAAAGAAAAGTCAAGTCCTTGGAGCTGAATGCCAGGGCTCTAGGGACATGAACACGCAGTCTCAAGGGCGTCTAAGACACTGTCAGGGAAGTGGGAAAAGAACCTGCATTGTGCGGTATTTCACAGCAAGTGAGGATCAGGAGAACATCAGAGAAATGACCGGCGGGCGGGGGGCGGGGGGGAGGTGGGTTCAGATGTTATAGAGAGGTTAGAGTGCAGGAACAACTGGTCACAGTAACTGGACTTGGTAACTGGAGGTCACTGGTAATCTTGAGAAAGTGCTTTCAATAGCATGATGGAGACGGTCAGTCAGCCACCAAAATTCAGAAACACTCAGCATTCATCAGGAAGGATGTTTCACTTCCTTCTTGCTTTTTCATTCATGGGAAAAAAGTTGACACAGCCTAAGATGTTAAACGTGCATAAAAGCTTTTAAAGATGGAAATGGTAGGTGGGTGTAAGTTTGAGAGTTTTTAAAATGTGACAGCCAAGGTTTGAAAGAGTTTTGAGGATTATAAAAATTAACAAGGATTTCAAGTTCCTTTTTTTTTTAATTTTTTTTTCTTAATGTTTTTTATTTATTTTTGAGACAGAGACAGAGCATGAGCAGGGAAGGGGCAGAGAGAGAGGGAGACACAGAATCGGAAGCAGGCTCCAGGCTCTGAGCCATCAGCACAGAGCCCGATGTGGGGCTCGAACTCACAGACCGTGAGATCATGACCTGAGCTGAAGTTGGATGCTCAACCGACTGAGCCACCCAGGTGCCCCTCAAGTTCCTTTTTGAAAGAAAACAAAATGAACTCAACTTTTTACTTCACCATGAAGATTTGGTCTCTAAAGTACATATTGCAGTAACAAAACCTGTTAAACCATCTTGCATAATTTCTTTTTTTTTAAATTTTTTTAAATGTTTATTCATTTTTGAAAGACAGAGACAGAGCACAAGCAGGGATGGGGCAGAGAGAGAGGGGGGACACAAAATCCAAAGCAGGCTGCAGGCTCTGAGCTGTCAGCACAGAGGCCGACGCGGGGCTCGAACCCACGAACCGCGAGATCATGACCTGAGCCGAAGTTGGATGCTCAATGGACTGAGCCACCCAGGCGCCCCCATCTTGCATAATTTCTACAAATGAAATTCAAATTGTTTTTATCCCATTAGACATTATATGGCCCGACAAATCCGACCAGTAATCAAGGCTACCGTGCATGACCATGCACTTGTATGTATGCTGTTCAAAACCAGGGGGTTCTACTGATACCAGAGTCCATAAAATGTGAATGCCTTCTGCCTTCCGTGGCACCTCACAAAAGCCTAACTCCCCTTCTGTGTTTTAGGATCAAGCTTCCAGGTCAAAGTTCTTCCTTTAGGCTCTTGCTCTTTCCTTTGAGGAGATGAAGTGTGTGTGTGTGTGTGTGTGTGTGTGTGTGTGTATGGGGGGGGGAGCGGTAATGGAAAGTGGGGTAGCGGGACGCCTGTGGGTGTCATTTTATTTCACTGACCTGTCTGCCCTCCTACCCTGAAATGTCTCCAGGCTGAAGAATCCTAGCCTTCTTCTTCAGGTGTGACTTTTACAGTCTTAGCTTCCTCCCTGTCTGTGAGTCAAAGACTTGCAAGTTATTCCACTTTTCCGGTTCCAGTTTCCTCATCTATAAATGTCGGGTCAGACCATTTCTAGCCCTAAATCTTATCATTTTAGCACTTCCGCTCTCTGAATACCTGGCCAAATTCTTGGCATCACCATAAAGAGTCTGACTTGGTCCTTCCAACCCCTATATAAACAGCCCCAGCCCTCAGGTAACGGACCATTCGCTGTGGAAGCTTGTCCTAAACCCTCAGGTAGACAGAGCTGTGTCCTAAGAGACTGCGGTACTGAGGATGGAGAAGAAAGTCCCTGTCCTGGGGCTCTCCACTTGCTGGAGAGAAATGGACTCAGAGAAACCCAAACGCTCAGCACAATAGTAAGTAGCCTGAAGGTCCAGGAGCAAGCTCTAGAAATGCTCCATCTAATGGAGGCCCAGAGGGGAGACGATTGTTGGGTTTGATTTTAAAGGCAATGAATTGGAAGCAGCTGTCACTACCAGAAATAAGAGATTAAAATGCTGCTTGGGGAAAATAATTCTTCCTCTATAATATGTTTTGAAGGGCGGGGGGGGGGTGGAAGGAAATGGGCAAGTAAACAAAGCCTTCAAAGAAAACTTACCTATGGAAATTTGATTAGGAACCTGGGCCAGTGGCCAGGCCCTTGAAATCAGGCTGGGAAGTTTGGGAGTGATATTTATTTATTTATAAAAAAATTTGTTACGACATTTATTCACTTTTGAGAGACAGGGAGAGACAGAGTGCAAGCGGGAGAGGGGCAGAGAGAGAGGGAGACACAGAATCCGAAGCAGGCTCCAGGCTCCGAGCTGTCAGCACAGAGCCCGATGTGGGGCTGGAACTCACGAACCGTGAGATCATGACCTGACCCGAAGTCAGATGCTCAATGGACTGAGCCACCCAGGCGCCCCTGGGAATATTTATTTATTGATAAAAAATATACCTACAAGCTGATTGCGGTAAGGGACTGGGTACATGACCAACTGGTCCAACTTCTGGAATACTTCACTTTCAATCTCCTTGACCTTGTCTTTCCCCCCTCTGTTCGTCTGAGTTATCCAAGGTCCCGTCTCAGAGCTGACTGTGTTGTTACTGTCTTTTTCCTTAAACGGTGAATGCCTGAGGGCAGGCGTATTGTCTTCTTTGTGTTGAAATACCAGCATCTAGCCTGGCATACAGCAGGCTCACTTGTTAAGTGAACTTTTCAGGCAGGCTCAAATACCAGTCACTACGGGTAAGTCATTCTCTCAGGAGAAAAGCTTCCCTTATTCCTAATCTACCTCCATTTCCTTTCTCAAACAGACCTCCACCCCCCCTTCAAGTGACGTTCAGCTGGTGGGCTCACCCAGGAGATTCTGAGGGGACTGTCTCATCTGATCCTCTTATTCTTCTAGATGGCCCTTCCTTCATCGCTGACCCTTCCTTCCCACACACCTGCCATTGGTAGATCCAGGCTTTAAGGCCGAGAGGAGGAGAAAGGACTGAGCTACAGAAACCTTTCAACGTGGGTGTTGACTTACTGACTCCTGTTCTTTTCATACTGGGGTTAAAAGCTGAAGGGTAACCTTGATTGAGCAGAGGCCCAGGGAGGCCTCCTCGTGCGGTCCAGGGGGAAAAGCACAGGGTTCACGTTTGAATCCTCGCTCTGTAGCCCTTGTGCTTTACCTTGATTGAATCACCTCCCTCTCAGATCCTATTCCCCGCCCTCCGCCCCCCTCCCCCCCAATTCAGACTAAAGTCAGTGGTTGCCAAATGCTGTTCTCAGACTGGCTACCACCTCATAATTACTAGAAGCTTAATATACAACATAGACTCTCCAGTTAATGATCAACTATGGCTGTTAGTGTCACATAAAAAAAAGATAAGAACATGTTATGTGCCTCCAGATGAGAGAATATCCCACCTAGAAAAATATCAAGTATTCCTGCCACCCAAACAAACAAAATCTGAATCTCATCAAACCTCTAAATCTATTCATTTATGGAAAATTCAAGAGACAGAGGATCATGTTAAACAGTACCACGGGGATTCAGTCAGCCTGCAGGAAACTTCAGGAAAACAACCCGGGATCAGCAAGTAAACCGCAAAAAGGGAGGGATTAGAAACCTGAGGATGAAGAGATTTAACTTTAAGGGACTTAAACATGTCCACAAGGTGCTGATTTAAACAAATCAGGGGAGGGGCGCCTGGGTGGTTCGGTCGGTTAAGCGTCCGACTTCAGCTCAGGTCATGATCTCGCAGTCCGTGAGTTCGAGCCCCGTGTCGGGCTCTGTGCTGACCGCTCAGAGCCTGGAGCCTGTTTCCGATTCTGTGTCTCCCTCTCTCTCTGCCCCTCCCCTGTTTATGCTCTGTCTCTCTCTGTCTCAAAAATAAATAAACGTTAAAAAAAATTTTTTTAAACAAATCAGGGGATTAAAAAAATAGGGGAGTGAACATTGGACATTTTGAATTATGAAATTATTGCTATTTTTTTTAACGTTTATTTATTCTTGAGACAGAGAGAGACAGAGCATGAACGGGGGAGGGTCAGAGAGAGAGGGAGACACAGAATCTGAAACAGGCTCCAGGCTCTGTGCAGTCAGCACAGAGCCCATGCGGGGCTCGAACTCACATACCGCGAGATCGTGACCTGAGCCGAAGTCAGACGCTTAACCGACTGAGCCACCCAGGCGCCCCCGAAATTATTGCTATTTTTTAAAGGTATCACTTAATCTTATGTTTTAGTGGGGTGATTAACCTGAAATATCTGAAAAGATATTTGTATTACGTTGTTAACTGAAAAGGGCAAGTTATGAAACCATTACAAACAGAATAATCTCACTATTGTGAACCTTATATTTATTTATTCTGGATTTACTTGGCTACCATACACATACATAGCACAGTGACCATAAGGATATGAAACAACAGTGGTTGTAGCATGGGAGGGTGCAAAATCATGATTTTTTAATTCATATTTTTCTTGTCCTTTCTGGTTTGTTGTAATGAGTAAACGTCTTATAGAAAAATATTTTTAGGCGTGATAATGGCTTAGTGGTTATATTTTAAAAGAGTCCTTATCTTGGGGGCAACTCAGTGGCTTAGTCAGTTAAGCCTCTGACTCTTGATTTCAGCTTAGATCATGATCTCACTGTTCGTGGGTTTGAGCCCCATGTCGGGCTCTGTGTTAGCAGCATGGAGCCTGCTTGGGATTCTCTGTCTCCTCTCTCCTCCCCTTCCCAGCTCTCTCTCTTTCTAAATAAATAAATAAACTTAAAAAAAATTAAAAAAACTGGGGTGCCTGGGTGGTTCAGTTGGCTAAGCATCCAACTCTTGGTTTTGGCTCAGGTCATGATCTCACAGTTTTGTGAGATTGAGCCCCACATCAGGCTCTGCGCTGACAGTGAGAAGCTTGCTTGGGATTCTCTCTCTCTCCCTCCCTCTGCCCCTGCCTCTGCCCCTCCCCCTCCCCCACTCACGCTGTCTGTCTCTCTCAAAAAAATAAATGAACTTAAAAAAAATTAAATTAAAATTAAAAAATAGAGTCCTTATCTTTAGAGATTAATAATGAAATATTTATGGATAAAAATGATATGATATGCAGAATGTCCTTCATAGTAATCAAGGATGGGGGAAAGTGGGTGGAGACATAAATGAGTTGATTAATTATTAAAGCTGGGTGATGGGTACATGTGGATTAATCATACAGGTTTTCCTATCTTTGTGTATATTTGAAATCTTCCATTAAAACAAGTTTAAAACTATGGATTCCCAAGCCCTACTACAGGTGACCTTGCATTTAAAAATATTTCCCAAATGATCCTGATATACAATCAACTGCTGAATTAGATTATAGCTAGGGGCGCCCGAGTGGCTCAGTTGGTTAAGTGTCTAACTTTGGTTCAGGTCATGATCTCATGGTTCACGAGTTTGAGCCCCCCATCAGGCTCTCAGCCCTTGGGGCAGAGCCCGCTGCAGATCCTCTGTCCCCTTCTCTCTCTGCCTCTACCCCGCTCATGCTCTCTCTCTCAAAAATGAACAGAAGACAAAAGATTTCTCTAGGATATAGCTAGTGTCCCTTTAATAGCATCATAAAGAATTACTTTCCATATAATTCGATGCACTGATATTGTGCAAGAATGAATTTGGCTGGTCTTTGTCCCCAGTCCTGGGTAGTTAACTTCTAAATCCTTGGGAATTCCTGAGTGATAGGAGTGTGTTCATTTTTCATGGTGGGCCTCTTCAATCACGTGTGACTTTATAATAAACAAATGGCTCAGGATGGTGGCTGGTCAGGCTGGAAAGATGAACCATGTGATTAGAGGGCTGGGGCTTTGAGACAGGTGATATCAGCCTGACCTCCAGCAGAAGGGAGGGAAAAGGGAGCTACGGATTAAATTCAATCATGTGGCCCATGATTCACCATGTAATGAAATCACAACAAAAAACTCTAGACACCTGATGCTTGGGTGAGCTTCCTTGCTGGGTAATCCTATATCAACGTGCTGGGAAGGTGACACATCTTGAGAACACAGAAGCTTCTCGTTTGGAATTCTCCTGGACCTCACCTCATGTCCCTCTTCACTTGGCTGGTCCTGATTGGTGTCATTTATAATAAAAGTGTAATTGTAAATAGAGCGCTGTCCTGAGTTCTGTGGGTTGTTCTTGTGGATTACAGGAACTGAGTGGCTAGTAGGACCCGCCCCAAAATTTGTAGCACTGGTCAGCAGTGTGGGTGTCCTGGGAGCTCTGGAGCCTGCAGCTGGTGTCCGAAGTGAAGCAGTCTTGTTGGGGACAGTGCCCTTAACCTGTGAAATGTGGCCGAACTCTGAGCAGTTAAGTGTTAGGACCACATTACAACCGGGTATTCACGTGAGTCAATAACCCCCTTCTATTACAAAGAGGGGACTGCAATCTCCAGGGCTCATGTAAGAATTAAGTGTAAAGCACCATGCACAATGCCTCGCACGTGGAGATGGAAAGTGAAATATCTTGGGGCACCTGGGTGGCGGGGGGGGGGGGGGG
>NW_024412407.1:3721899-3799919 GCF_014898765.1 Herpailurus yagouaroundi | reverse complement strand
TCTCTTCCTCTCTTCTGCCCCCCCCCCCCATTCGTGCTTACTCTCTCTCAAAATAAATAAACTTAAAAAAAAAAAGTGAAATATCCCATGGAAGCCTACACCTATTGCCCACTTCTCAATGTAAATTTTCTGTAAGAGAATTACCCATAGCAGCCAGTGAAGGTAGAAGGAACCGAGACAATAGGAGGTTTGCTGGTGAGAATGACAGGTGAAAGATGGACGGATCACTTAGAATTCTGGGCTTCGGCCAGGGAGATGTAGTGGCCAAAGAGGCAACAAGGAAAATCGGGGGCTACTACGATGGGAGAGCCTAGTAGGGTGGGAGAGAGGCACCCTGAGGAAGTGATCAGCCAAAGACTAAAGTGGCAGGGGCTCGTTCCAACTTTGTCCAAGGACCTAGGGATGCCGCTGTACCCCGGGGGAACCACTAAGAGGAAAGAACACTTGTCTGTCTCCCAAAACCCAGGGTCGGTGGGAACAAGAAAGGAAAGCGTCTCTGGTTCCCAGAGAAACAAGAAGCAGCAGGTTACTCCGTGGCCCTTGCCCCCCAACCCCGGGGGGAGGGTGGGGTAGGAGGGATGCCTGTTGGCTTGCCCAAACCTACTGTTCTTCTGCTACCCGGCCCTCAGGTCTCCCTTCTTCCTCCAAGCTCCCCCTCCCCACCCTCCAGATTACCTGTTGCTGGTGGAAGTTGTTGGCACTTTGTTCAAACCGTTCATCTTTGGTTTCCACAGTCTTCCCCAACTTCTGCAGAACCTGGGAATATAAGTTGGAAAGGTCAGTGAGGTGGAGTCAAGTCCCTCTCATCTGTTGGCCTCCTATGACCCTAGCTTCTCAGAGTCTCGGATGCAATTAAAGGGCTGTACTCGTATCAGCCCAATGGAATTTAAAAAATATAGAGTGCACTGTTGGAAAAAAAAAAATCGTATTTGGTGGTTCTTCTCAAATTGGGGTATGCCTGAGGGTATCTGGCAGTGTGCAGGGGTGTATATACAAAGCCCAGAATAAATATGGCATACATGCCTGGAATTACAATATTATTTACAGTGGGGTTCCGGGGGTGGGCTGGGGTAAAGTATTATATTAAAACAAGGATTAATAAGAATGTAAAATATGCAGCCCTAACGATAAAATATGAGCCTTGAAGGTACTTTTCACTTGAGAGATGGTCTTCCAGCCACAGCCCCAGATTCCTCTAGATAGATGAGGTTAGAGGCAGGCAGGAGACTGTTCTCTTAGGAGAGCCCTTGTGGAAAACGCTGAAGAAGACCGACACAACGCATTTAGAACCCAGCTCGAAATGAATGCTCTCTATCTCCTCTCTCCTGGGAGCCAACCACCATATTGGTCTCAGCACTAATATAAAGGACAGGAAAATGAAAAAGATACGGTGCCTCTTCACACAGCGGACACTCACTTGTACACAAGCAAGAAAGCCCTGCATCTTCCACCTGTAGCCCCCATGTTGGGAGGAGGCACTGTCATCACGCTGCCCCTGGGCCGAAGTTAGAATCTCAGAAGTTGCCCTCAACTACTTCTCCCTCACCTCCTTCATCAAATCCCTCAATATGTCCATCTCTGGAAACCGTCCCATGCTTTCTAGTCTCGCGGTCATAACTGTGTTCCGGGCCCTTCCTGTTACTCTCCTGCATCTGCTTAAAACCTTCTAATGATTCTCCACTTGCCTGCTCAACAAATTTGCATGAAATGCCCATACGTGTCTCAGTTACTCTTGATCTTGGGGTTGTGAGTCTGTGCCCCACGTTGGCTATAAAAATTATTAAAAAAATTTTTTTGAACATGTATTTATTTTGGGGAGACAGAGAGAGACAGAGCATGAGTGGGGGAGAGGTAGAAAGAGAGAGGGAGACACAGCATTGGAAGCAGGCTTCAGGCTCTGAGCTGTTAGCATGGAGCCCAATGAGGGGCTGAAACCCATGAACTGCGAGATCATGACCTGAGCTGAAGTCAGATGCTTAACTGACTGAGCTACCCAGGCGCCCCTAGAGATTATTTACATACATATGCACACTTTAAAAAAATTAAAAAAAAATTCATACTCTATATCCTTTATGACACTTAACCACTTTATCCCATTAATCGAGTTAATCACTCCCTTCTAAGTGTTTGCAACTTCTACACCTTGTATACATTTCTATTACCGTTTTTTTTTTAATTTTTAAATGTTTTTATTTATTTTTGAGGCAGAGAGAGACAGAGCATGAGCAGGGGAGGGGCAGAGAGAGAGGGAGACACAAAATCTGAAGCAGGCTCCAGGCTCTGAGCTGTCAGCACAGAGCCTGACGCGGGGCTTGAACTCACAGTCTGTGAGATCATGACCTGAGCCGAAGTCGGACACTTAACCGACTGAGCCACTCAGGCGCCCCTCTATTACCATTTTATGATTTAGGTTTATCTAGCTATGTCTCCTTCTAAACTGTAGGCTCCTTGAGAACTGGGTACTTGCCTTACTCATCTAGATTTCTCAGTACCCAGCAAAGAGATACTTAATACTTCTAACGGGAGGGAGAGTGGGACTGACAACGGGAGGGGACTGACCAATGGGCTGGGACTTGAATTAAGATTTCGCTAGACTGGAATAGAGTATAAGGGGGAAGGGTGGAAAGAGGACAAAGTCACAGAAATACCCACCCACATTCACACCGCTTTGTGAGATGACTCAGCACGGCTGGTTTAGGGTGTGTTAGGGGGACTAGTGGGTAAGGGAGCCAGAAAGGGAAACTGGAGTCTCGTCATGAAGGGCTTTGAATCACGTGCAAGAGTGCCCAGGTCTTGGGGAGTGAGGAAGGCTCTACATAGATACTTGGGCCCACATGTCCCCATTCTTTCATATTTTTTTTAGAGAGAGAGAGAGCACACGCAAGCTGGGGAGAGGGGCAGAGGGGGACAGAGAGAGAATCTTAAAAAGGCTCTGTGCTGAGCGCGGCTCCATCCCACTACCCTGGGATCATGACCTGAGCCAAAATCAAAAGTTGGAGGCTCAACTGACTGAGCCACCCAGGTGCCCTGACCATATGTCCCCATTCTTTTTTTTTTTTTTTAATGTTTATTTATTTTTGTGAGAGAGAGAGAGAGAGAGAGAGAGACAGACAGACAGAGTGTGAGCAGGGGAGGGGCAGAGAGAGAGGGAAACACAGAATTGGAAGCAGGCTCCAGGCTCTGGGCTGTCAGCACAGAGCCCGACGCGGGGCTCGAACTCATGAGCCTTTGAGCCATGAGATCATGGACTGAGCAGAGGTTGGCCGCTTAACCTACTGAGCCACCCAGGCGCCCCCACCCCGCCATGTGTCCCATTCTATTTTTTTAATTTTATTTTTTATTTTTTAAAATTTACATCCAAATTAGTTAGCATTTGGTGCAATAATGATTTCAGGAGTAGATTCCTTAGTGCCCCTGACCCATTTAGCCCATCCCCCCCTCCCACAACCCCTCCAGTAACCCTCAGTTTGTTCTCCATATTTATGAGTCTCTTCTGTTTTGTCCCCCTCCCTGTTTTTATATTATTTTTGTTTCCCTTCCCTTATGTTCATCTGTTTTGTCTCTTGAATTCCTCATCTGAGTGAAGTCATATGATTTTTGTCTTTCTCTGACTAATTTCACTCAGCAGAATACCCTCCAGTTCCATCCACGTAGTTGCAAATGGCAAGATTTCATTCTTTTTTGATTGCCGAGTAATACTCCATTGTATATATATACCACATCTTTATCCATTCATCCATCGATGGGCATTTGGCCTCTTTCCTTCCATACTTTGGCTATTGTCGATAGTGCTGCTATAAACATGGGGGTGCACGTGTTCCTTCGAAACAGCACTCCTGTATCCCTTGGATAAATGCCTAGTGGTGCAATTGCTGGGTCGTAGGGTAGTTCTGTTTTTAGTTTTTTGAGGAACCTCCATACTGTTTTCCAGAGTGGCTGCACCAGCTTGCACTCCCACATGTGTCCCCATTCTTAACCCAGTGGTTAGCATCTCCAACTTCTGGAGCTCTCTCTGTAGTGGTTACGATCAAGGGCTCTGGAGTCTGACAGACACATGCCCCATCTTGGCCTTTCGATTTATGGCTCTAAGCCTTTAGGCAAATAAGCCTATCCGTCTCTTGAGCCTCTGTTTACACAACAGCATCTCCTGGAGTTGTCCGGAGAATTAAATGACATACATTCTCAGTGCTGCCCTTTGGTGAGTGCTCAATACAAATCCATTAGCATTATGTCCAATTGCACTCCCTTCCCTATGAGTGCGTATTTCCTTCTCAGTTCAGCCGTATGTTTGTGTCTCTGACTCCAGCTCATTGAACACCTGACCCTGGGTACACCCGGTCTGCCATCTTCCCTGCACCCCCACCCCCCACCCCCACCCCAGACAACAGAAAGTTGCAAAACCACCTTGTCTAAGTGGTAATCGCAGCTCTCACTTCCTTCCTGCTACTCCTCCCTTCCTTTGCCTGGAGGGGCTGGGGGGTGTTCTTAGGTGGAAGGGGCTGAGTAAACCCCGGCTAGAGTAAATGTGGCATGCCCAATATCCCCAACCCCCAAAAGGCTCAAGGCAAAAAGGCTTAGAAGGGGTGTGAGCATGTGAACTGAACACTCCCACCTTCAACTGTGAAACTGCAAGACGAGTGTGATCGCCCTCAGAGCATAACCAGTGCCCTGGGCCCAAAGTCCTTTGTTGCCATAAGCAACAGGGCTGCGTATCCAGGCACTCACGCCGTGTTGTAGATGTTCTCCCGCAACGAAAGTTCTCTGACGGAAGAGAATGTAGAGTGCTGAACAAACATCTGAAAGAATTAATACATTCTACCTTTGGTTCACTTCCTAATGACAGTGCACCCAATGCCAGTTCTCTAAAGTTCTACACTAAGAATTCTGCGTTTAGAGAGGAAGAAGAGGAACAAGAGAAAAAGCGATTACAAAAAAATTCACTGCAGATGTTTCGTGGCTATAGGTCCCTACCAGGACCCTTCCCCCTAATCATTTATGATATTTAAAATTTTCTTTTTCCAACGTTTTTTATTTATTTTTGGGACAGAGAGAGACAGAGCACGAACGGGGGAGGGGCAGAGAGAGAGGGAGACACAGAATCGGAAACAGGCTCCAGGCTCCGAGCCATCAGCCCAGAGCCTGACGCGGGGCTCGAACTCCCGGACCGCGAGATCGTGACCTGGTTGAAGTCGGACGCTTAACCGACTGCGCCACCCAGGCGCCCCGTCATTTATGATATTTTAATTAACCCTCTCAATTGGGGTCATTTGAATAGGGCCTGGCTATTAGAGATGACAGATTTTTGTTAAAATTTTTTTCTTAGGTGTGATAACAATATTGCAGTTTCTGTGAGAAATCCTCATTTTCGGGATATACGTTAAAGTAGGCTTTCCTGGGGCACCTGGGTGGCTCAGTCAGTTGGGCGACCGACTTCGGCTCAGGTCATGATCTCGCAGTCCGTGAGTTCGAGCCCCGCATCAGGCTCTGTGCTGACAGCCCAGAGCCTGGAGCCTGTTTCAGATTCTGTGTCTCCGTCTCTCTCTGACCCTCCCCCGTTCATGCTCTCTGTCTCAAAAATAAATAAACATTAAAAAAAAAAAAAATTAAAAAAAAAAAAAGTAGGCTTTTCCTTAGCGTGGCCCTAAATTTCCTCTCCCGTCTTTTCTGCCACCGATCCCTGTACTCCAGCTCACCTGCATTTCTCACTATTCTGCCTCAACGGTTTTCCACACTCCCTGCCTGGCTCATGCTGGCATTTCCTCAGCTAGAATGTTCCATCCCCCCCACTTGCCTGAGGAACTACTAATCGGCCATCATTCCTACCTCAAATTCCGCCTCTGCTATAAAACCTCGCTCAATTCTCCTCAGTCTTTCTCTCCTCTGAATTCCCACAGACTGCAGACCTCTCAGGTGACTCATTTCACCAATTTTTTTTTTTTTCTTTTTTTAACTAGACTGTAAGCTTCTGGCAGGCGAGAGTGCCTCTTATTCATCTCTAAATTCCTTCCTGGGTCCAGCCCAGGAACCCCGGGCAAAGGAATTTCTCGGTTAAGTATTGTTGACAGAACCCTCTGGGAGACCGGTTGAGTAAAAGTCAGTAGAGGAAAAGACCAGCAAAGGAGGGGTAACACAATGCCCCTTCCGAGCCATTTGCCACAGAGCAATCGTGGATGGTGAAAGCACTCATCTGAACTGTGAAGACACATCTTCCTGTAAAGACACAACTCAGTCTCATGTTGCGTCTGGGTGGAGACTGGAAAATAAAACAAGAATGCTTCATCTCCCTCGTGTGTGACGGTCACTGGACCTTCACGCCTAGATTTTCAGAGGAGAGGGACTGAGCAAAAGGCGTTTCTACTCCCAGCTTTGCTCCTGAGAGAGAGGGTCAGCAGGAAGTGGGCAAGCACAGATGTCACAGTGGTTTATCAGGAGGCTTGTAGAGAGAGCGGGCCTGAGGTTGGGATCCAAAGGCGGGACACCTGGGTTTCAGTGACAGTTCTGCCATTTGCCGATCTCTTTTGAGCCTCGCTTCTTCATTTCTAAAATTGGGATATTAATAACATGCACAAAGGGCGGCAAAGGTGAAATGAGATCCTATCACGAGAGCGTTGGCTCCATAAAGAGAGAGAGAGATCGTGTCTTTCCTGAAGTCCTCTGCCTCGACCATAATCGGCACTCGATACCTGACACATCTATTTGACACTGTGGTTGCTATGTATTACTTAGATTACAGCCAACTGCTTATACAAAAACTACAAATTGTTCCAGGGAGTCCTTTGTTTTGACTGTAACTTTCTCCCTCTCTCTCTTGCCTTCAATAACGTGTCAAGACTCAAGGACTCTGGCAGGCTGGGCTGAGCTCCTCCTCACATTCCAGGCCATTCCCACTCTATCCAGGCAGCAGCCGCTGCCTCTACGGTGCCAACTGTACTGCTCCAAGTTCAATGTCTGCCCGCCCTTGTGTTTATGTCTATGTTCAGAGCATCCTCCCGTTTTCTGCCTTAACCTGGAAAGGTCCCCAAGGCAGAGGTGAGGTAGCTCCTCTCTCTGCATTCTCAGGGTTCAGACCAGGAAGAACAGGTTACCTGGGTGGCTGGTTCTCCCTTTGGGGAATATTTGCTTCTGAGGTTCAAGGAACCCTCTCCCCTTCTCACTCTTGCATCCTTACCACGTTGAATTTCCAAGTCACTAAGCATCACCACTCTCATTTTTACATGTGCAGAATCTGAAACCCAGAGCAGGGACGTTACTTATCTAAAGCTTTGGAGTCCATGCTTAGAAAAGGAGACAAATCCCCAAGGGCATAGTGTTGATGATAGGCTGGATGAGGACAGAAGGTGAAACAGTGAGGTAAAGTCAACTGTTGTGTCTTTTAAAAATAACTATTATCGGGGCGCCTGGGTGGCTCAGTCCTTTGGGTGTCTGGCTTCAGCTCAGGTCACGATCTCACGGTTTGTGGGTTCGAGCCCCATGTCGGGCTCTGTGCTGACAGCTCAGAGCCTGGAGCCTGCTTTGGATTCTGTGTCTCCCTCTCTCTCTCTGCCCCTCCCCCGCTTGTGTTCTGTCTTTCTCTCTCAAAAATAAACATTAAAAAAAATTAAAAAAAAAAACCAAACTATTATCCATGAATTTTTTGTCTCCTGGGTTTTCTTGTTTTTTCCAACCCGTCATGTAGCTGGTAGCTCCTTCTCTTCCACACCACTTCTAACTAGACCTTCCCACAGGCTCTGATCTCTATCAGATTTGTAATGAGACAGCCTTCGAAGAGGCTAAAATCGTGATCAAGGTGAAATCAGAGCAAGGTGAAGTAATGAAGTCGAGCCACACAAAATCTGGCCTTTTCCTCCACTCTTTCATATGACCCCGGCTTCCTCAAAGGCAGAAAAAGGAGATCCATCTATCAGAGTGTTGCTACGTGGAGAGCAGAGGTTCAGGTTAAAGGGGAAGGACACACCCTGGACAGGTGGAAACAAGAATGTCACAGGGCGCCTGGGTGGATCAGTCAGTTAAGTGTCCAACTCGGGCTCAGGTCATGATCTCGCAGCTTGTGGGTTCAAATCCCCACCTCGGGCTCTGCGTTGTCAGTGCGGAGCCTGCTTTGGATTCTCTGTCTCCTATCTCTGTCCCTTCCCCACTTGCACTCTCTCTCTCAAAAATAAATAAACATTGAAAAAAAAAAAAAGGAAGAAACAAGAATGTCACTAAAATGTGTCGAGGAGCGCCTTGGTGGCTGAGCCAGTTCTGCCTCAACTCTTGATTTCAGTTCGGGTCATGATCCCAGAGTCTGGGACGGAGCCCTGCCTCAGGCTCCAGGCTCTGGGCTGGGTGTGGAGACTGCTTCAGATTCTCTCTTCTTCTCCCTCTGCCCCTCCCCAGCTCATCCTTTCTCTCTCTCTCAAAGTAAATAAATAAATAAAAATAATAATGTGTAGAGAAGTGTTACAGGCGGACAGCCTACCTCAATGTTGACGCTGGAGTAAGGCCACCCAGAGCCAACCAAGGACCCAATCTAAAAAGAGATGCTCCTTCATCATCCTGGACCGTGTACTTTCCAACGCACAGAAAGCAGATACGGGCTACTGCTCACATCAGCTTAAACACTGCCCAGAGGCCAGGCGGGGTTAGGTTACGGAGTCCTTGTGGACTGGGCGGTCCCCGCTGGCAGCACAGCTGGTCATCGCTGTCGTCACTTTGGGGAGAATGCCCTCTTGCAACCTTCAATTTCATCCTCTGTGAAAGAGCACCCTGGCTGGGTTGCTAGGACAAATCTGCCAATGTTGGTTCCTTTCTCCCACCTTTCCTGGGTCGCCTGAGCATTACTTAGGGTTCCCGAGGGAGACTGCGGTCTCCTCTGCTTCCCTACCCTTGCCCAAGAACGGGTAGCTTTTTTCTGTTCTCTATCAACTCTTTGTAGTTTAAGGAAAATCCACTCCCATTCCCGTCTGCCTGGGACCTTCTGTTCAGCCCAGGCCCCCCGGACACCCCACCCCCCACACACACCCCCACCGCACACCGCTCTGTCGCAGAGCCAGGCCGGCCGGAAGGGCAGGTGGTGCGGGCCGGCCACATACCTTCTCCTGGGCCCTGCTGAATTTCTTCTGCACCTGCTTGGCGAAGAGGCCGGCGGCGCCACCCGCCTTGCCCTCCGCCATCCTGCCGGCTCCGGGTAGACTGGGCCCAGCGACCTGTGGTTTTCTGGAGGCCCCCAAGGAGGAAGTGCGGTTCCCAGCATGCCTCGCATCCGGCCGTGGCCGTGGCCGCCCCGCCCCACGCCGCTCGAGACCCCCACGGGCTCTCCGAGAGGCCCCCTCCCAGCGCCGCCACGGTGGCCCTGAGGCCCCCACGCCCACCGCCGCTCAGCCCCCCGCCCCGAGGCCACCGGGCACTTCTGGAGCCCAGGTTGGGGGCTGCACCTGTTCAGGAGGAGGCTGGAAACTTGGGCCTGCCCTCAGGCGGCGCTCAGTCAAGCCCAGCGTCAGTGCTGCGCAGCCCCGAGGGACAGGCGCGCCAGCCCCAGGGAACCGAGTTTTCTCCTGCGAGCCAGGACACGTTCGCGCCAGAAAGCCGATTCGCCGAAACCCTCAGCACCGGGAAGCCACTGGAACGATGGGGTAGAAAAGATCGCGATCTCCACTTAGCACGGGGATTGACCACATCGGGGAAACGTGTTTCACGTCCGCGGGCACGTCTCCTGGGTTGTCGAGTAAAATGCGCTTCTGGTGCCAGGGATTTTCAAGATGGAAAGCCTCTGCGGAGAGGTTGGCAGTAAGCCTAGAACTGGTAGGGATAGAGCGCGGAAAGGGACAGGACTCCACAGGCGGATTTGAAAGGGAGCAACAACTGAGCCAGAGGTAGAAATGGGGGTCCCCCGGAAAGGAGAGGATCTTACTGGAAAAGGACTGGGGAGGAGAGAATGGAAGCTCGTGCTGGGGTGGGGGGAGGGGGCAGACTTTCTGGCTGGACAGACTAGGGCCTGTACTGGGTGGAGGCAGAGTGAAGACAGACCAGGAAAGTGGGGACGAGGCTGCTGAGATTACATCTGTGCCTTCCCGAGGGAGAAGGTTCCCGAAAGGAAGTTACTTCCTGTCTCCCTTGAGGGGATAGCTGGAAATTAGGAACAGTAGGTTTGGAGGAACCATTTACTCACGGATTTTACAGCGGAGGTAACATTCCTCCAGGAAGGGAAGAGGATCAGAATAATTTCCTGAGGAGTGTGGAGAGGGAGGCTTGTCTTCGATTGTTTTACAGGCCATTCCCCCAAACAGACATACTGCCCTCAGGGTCAGCTGTGTGCGGGCATTGCTGGGTGTTGGGAAACCAAGATAAAATAAAAAAAAAAATTTTTTTTTAACATTTGTTCATTTTTGGGCTGGGGGGGAGAGGCAGAGAGAGGGAGACACAGAATCCAAAGCAGGGTCCAGGCTCCCAGCTGTCAGCACAGAGCCCCACGCAGGGCTTGAACCCATGAACTGTGAGATCATGACCTGAGCCAAAGTTGGATGCTTAACCGACGGAGCCACTCAAGCGCCCCAAGATAAATTTTTAAAAATGCAGTCTCTGACCTCAAGATGCTTGAAGTCTGAAGGTGGAGATGGGCTGGTCATCAGACGATTATAATATTATGTGCTTAATGCATTTATAGAGGTGGATACAAAATTGTCAGGTTCTACATCATTAGGGTTTATTCTGGATGTTCATCGTGGGGCTGTTCTAGAAGGGGTGAGAGTACAGAAAATGGAAGGACTTGATGTTGTATGGGAAGAAGAGGGGAGAAGGCCAGAGGATGGCGGTGCTGTGGGAACACTGAGAGAAGATGGTGATGATAACAGGTCTGTCACTAGCAGAAGGAGGGCAACACCGATGTCACTCACAGGAGTCCACGGCATCCTCAGCCACACAGCCCCCAGCCACTGCTTCCTAAGAAGCTCTCTTCCATGCCAGTCTCTTGGGAACTGAAATTGATGATCACCAAATCCTGTGGTTTTAGAGCACGGACGGTCTTCAGAAGTTAACTAGAGGAGGAAAGTGAGTCAGAAAAAGCTGGTGACTTGCCCAGAGGCTCCCCGGTTCCTCGGTGTTGGAATTGAGATGGGGACGCAGTCGTCCTGACCCAGCTTCTTACAGTGCATGCCTACACTGTTCCAGAGGCCTCTGCTGACTTAGCAGCCTGCACATTCCAGGACCAGTCTTAGCCGGTTTCTCCTGTTATAATGTTAACTACCTATTCCCTCCGGTCTGGTCCTCTGTGATCGCTATGAAAAGCTGCTTCTCAACCTCTTAGCCTTCTTTTGGTTCCCTGTTCGGTCGATTGTAGGCCACTCCAACAGACTGAGCCCCGGCCAGGATGAGGCAGAATTATCAGCTTCCCAGTTCTCTGTGGTTTACAGAGCCCTAGATCCGGTGGTCTATTTCAGTCCTGGCCTTGACATGCTGACTCACACTTAGCTGGAGGCCCTGTATTGCGGTCTCTTCTCCCTTTTCGTTCTGCTCAACCCTTTCCTTTCTTCATTCAGTATCTTCTCCTTTTTTTTCTATTCTCGCCTCCCTAGCCTCCTTTGTAATTTGTCACTTTCTTTGTCTGCTGGCATCTGACCTACTACTGAAGCCTATCCTCCGATCTGTAGTGTTTCCTAGCAGTTACCATCGCCCAGAACCGTGGGGCGAGCGCCTGTTCTAGGCACTGGAGGGGGGAACAAAAGAAGGATGAGCCCACAATCTACCTGGGAGAGTCAGGGCACGCTTCGTCACTCAAGAACATTCGAAAGCACTCTGTGCCTTTGCATATAGCAAATGTACATGGGAGAAAATACCAGGTGGGCAGATTAATGGCTAGGTGGATCCTAAAAGGATGCAAAAAAGAGTAACGTAAAACCGCTCCCACTTGGCGTAGTTTGTGAAATGGCAGTAAACAGAAGATCCAGCACAGAAATGTGAAATCCAACTTGGGTCCTATAACTCCATTTCCTCTAGAAGGCCTAATGGCGAACAAAAAGACTCAGGATGATCATGCATATTCAGTTTTATTTGCTTTTCTGGATCTGGCTCAATGGCCTCTCAGAATGTTTTTTTTCCTTGATGGCCTCAAGTCCTTTCGTGGGTCTAAGCATCATCTTGGGAAGGCCATGGGATTCAGGAAGACATTCAGTTGGAAGCAATGACCTGAAGGAAAAGCCAATATGTCCACAGTCAGTAACTTCTGCCTCCCTCCCTTCTGTTTTCTTCAGGGCTCCTGGTTGAGTGTAGCCCGGCCCTGGGTTTCTGAGGGGAGTTGAGGGAGTTGGGTGGGCTGGGGGGTGGGGGGAGGGGGGAGGGAGGGTAGGTGTATGGTAGGAAGTAGGTCTCAGTCTCAGCTGTGTCAGGACAATTCAGTGTTCTAGGCACATATGTAGCACCTAGTGGCAAGAATAGGCCTTGAAATGGTTGTGAATCAAAGTTCACGCCACGAGACTCCAGAGTGTGTTTGAAGGCTAGAGGGCATTGGTGGGATGATTGTGAAGCTACCACCAGGTCAGTGTAGGTAAAGCCTCATCTAACCTTCAAGCATCATCTAAGGTAGTAAAACCTCTTGCTAAAGGGTAGAGCAGATTCTCATAATGCCCTTAGAAAGAGCTCATGGGAGAAAATGTTAGTGACTCTTCCCTTTCCCAGGTGCACGCAGGACTTTCTGAAGCTGTTTTTCTCTTGGCTTTGACTTAGGACAGCACTGCCATATGTCCGGTTGAGGTCTGCTGTTGTCACCACCTTACCCTAAACAGTAAGCACTTGGGTGATGTCGGCTGAGCGGGTATGCAGAGGGGAACTTGGGATGGCAGCATTATTGAGGGGAGATGCATCATGGAGGCAAGGGAAAGGAGTAAACGAATGTGGTAAGGAAGATGATGGCCTCCCTGTCTAATTATCGCTCCCCAGCCCCGCCAGTGTATGGGTCTCCAGGTGACCCTGTTTCAACCTGTCATTTGAGAGCACTTACATTATTGATCCAGGAGATGTAAGCAGAGACCCGTGTGAAGACTGTGGGCTTCCTGGAGACGTTACAGCCCAGACTGGACACGAAACTGGTCACTCCATGGACAGCATACTTGCCGTTCACAAGGCAATGGAGAGGGCCCCCAGAATCACCCTGCAGGGAGGAGAAGGAGGGTCCTAAAACTCCATTTAAAAATCTTTGGACCTTTGCTTTTGCTTATACCCCACTTCTGCATGCAAACCCTGTGCAGTTTTAAAGCTCCAATTCAAATCCCTACTTCCTTCATATCCCCACAATCCAGATGAATCTCATCTTCCTGTCCTTTCTTTTGCTGCACTTAGGTCATGTTCTGCCTTGTATTTTGGTTTCATAATTTGTTTCTACCTGCCACACCTATCTATGAGCTTTCTGAAACAGCTTTTTGAGACTGTGTCTTACTGACACATTCCCTCTCCACAGTGCTGGCATAGAACTTTGAATTCTTAAGCTCAATAGCTTTTATTGACTTAAATCGAACCTGGGAGTGGGGGGAGTAGGGTGTCCTCATGATGTCTTCATCCCCAGCATTTAGACCAGTGGTTCTAATTAGACTTAGCCTTTAGACACGGGGTAAGTAGTCAACACATGAAACTAAACTGGGGTGAAGGGGAGAGAAAATGATACATTGGGTAATGGTTACATGCTCAGGCTTAGAATCAGAGGAACCTGGGTTTACCTGGACACTCTCCTCCTTACTCAGCTCCCAGGATGCCAGTTCTATAATTCCAGATAGAAAATCAAAAGATAGTTCTCTGGAAAATCTGACCAGTACAAGAAGGAAGACCTAAAGATCCTGCCATTAGAGGTCCTCCACTGAAACCACCAGACCTTCACTAGGTCACCCAACAGACCAGTTCAGCATGGATGAATCCCACTGAAGGCTCACGGCTACCGATCAGCTTTTTATTACCTCACTCTGAAATGAAAGCAGATGGTCAAGGAGTACCACACATCTGAAGAAAGCCTCTAAGATAAAAATAGAATTCAAAACGAAGAGACAAAGAAATAAACAAAAAATGAAGGGGCAGCCAAGGGTATGCAGGGAGAAGGAAACAAGCAATAAAAACCTGTGATTAGTATTGCATCCATGATGCAAGAACAGCATACTGCAAAACGAAACATTCAGAAAACAAACAGAGCCTTCGGAAATTATGAGTATGATAGTAGAAATGAAATGTTGCAAGGATTGGAAGATACAGTAGAACGAACAAACAAAATATAGAGAAACTAAGAAAATAAGAGGACCGTCTGAGGAGGTAAATAGGTGAATAACAGAAATTGTAGAAAGAGACTATAAAAAATGGAAGGAAAGAAGTCATCAACAAACAAACATTTTCAGAACCAAAGTTCTGGAGTTTCTAAAATGAGAAAACCCACCAAGGCTCTCTCACGAGGACTGCAAATAAACCCATACAAAAACACAAAATACTGGGGTCAGGAGAGGGTAAAAGAAGTCACTTAACAAATTAGTGGGGAAGTGTGGGGCCGAATCAGTGATAAAATGGGCATATATTTTGCCGATTTAAAGACAGTTTTTAACTCCAGGGAAAACAAAGTTCTGCAGGAAATGAAAAGTGATTTTAGAATACAACATGGATAAGAGTTCAGGCCTTAAAACAGAAGGAAATCTTGCCATTTGAAACGATGTGGATGGACCTCGAGGGCAGTGTGTTCAGTGAAAGCAGTCAGAGAAAGGCAGATACAGGATGATCGCTCTTACTGGTGAAATCTAAACACAAAACAAAACAAGCTCATAGATACAGAGAACAGAGTGGTAGTGGCCAGAAGGGGAGGGGGGAGGAACGGGAAAAAAAAAAAAACAAAACAAACCCCAAAACGCTTCCCTTTCTCATGAACTCACTGAAGGATTTGCAGCATCAAAGAAGAAAGAGAAATACAGGAACACAGGACTAGCGACCCACAATAAAGCATATGCGTGCTTGTGTGTGCCAAGCCTGTCTCTGAAAGGATGGAGACAGCCAGGAACAGCCGTCAACTCCATGAAGATATATGTAATCTCACTTATAATGCTGCTTTTGATCACAACGCACTCTTCCAAAACGTTCCAACTGTTAAAAAGGAGACAGCAGGCCCAAAATAAAGTCACTTATGCTAAACTCCACCAAGACTTAATACCTAACCTAACGGTAGCTTCAGTTTCTCCCAGAAATGTGACCTTTAACCAGCCAACCTGGAATTTTTAGGTCACCGCTAGGCGGCAATGTGCTGATAGACCCCTTAGGAGGGCCACTTTGCCTAAAACAAGGCATTCTTTGCCACAGCTCAATGAAGCTGCTTTCTGTTCGCTCGAGGAGATGCTATCTGATTCATGAATCATTGAATGAAGCTACTTTGATCTTTAAATTTACTCAGCTGAATTTTTGTTATTTAACAGATTTGGTGGCAGAGGCCAGAGCAAAGGGCACTTCTGACAGCTTTGGGGACACCAAGAAACAGGCATAAAACTCTGCAAACACTGAGTTTACTGTCTTTCTCACCATTTCCAAGGGCCATGGGTAAGTCCCTTTGGCAATTCCATTAAGAATGAACTCTCATCACATCTTTAATAATGGGCATTTCTGGTCTTTTATCATGTACAGAGAGTTACTGTTTTACAAAAGCTTCCTGCAAATGTGTTTTATCCTCAGAGAAATTCATGGAAAAGAATCTAACGGGTACTCTAGAATACAGGTTCCTGATAACTTTCAGATCAAGCAACTGAACTGGGTGAGAACTTCCAGAACTAGTGGGAAAAATGGATTCAAATAGGACAGATGTTAATTACATGGGCATGAGTGAATTGAGGAGGAGAGGATGATTATCATTTGTATGACTTCTTGTTTAAAACACTACTGGTTGTCTAATGTTTTCTTTTCCAGATTTTAGGAAACCTTTTTATCTTTTCTCTTAAGCTATCAACAATTTGGTAAGATATACAGTTATGACCAAAGGTGAAACATTTACTTGTTTTTTCCCTACCTGATCCCTCCAGAATTAAAAAATTCTCAGGTAGTCTTTTCATGACAATATACAGTTGACCCTTGAACAACATAGGGGTTAGGGACACTGAATGTCCCTCCCTGTGTAGTCAAAAATCCCTGTATAACTTTTTATTCCTCCAAAGTATAACTACTAGTAGCCTACTATTGACCAAAAGCCTTACTGATAAGAGAAACAATTAACACATATTTTATATGTTAGATGTGTTATATATGGTATTCGTGCAGTAAAGTAAGAGAAAATAAGATGTTATGAAGAAAATCATAAGGAAGAGAAAATACACTTACTGTTGTATATTTATTGAAAAAAGAATCCACATATAATGGACCCACACAGTTCAAGCCCATGTTGTTCCAGGGAAGCTACAGTGAGTTGTTTACATAGGTTCAATGAGAATCTGATCTCCTTGTAACAAGACACAATTAGAAACATTGGTTATATTACCAAAGCTCTGACTGGAATACCATATTTGAGAACATTATGCATAGACTCAGATATGACCAGACACTTTCAAGAAACTAAGATCAACTTGGGGTGCCTGGGTGGCTCAGTTGGTTAAGCATCTGGCTCTTGATCTCGGCTCAGGTCACGATCACACAGTTCGTGGGATCGAGCCCCACATTGGACTCTGCACTGACAGCATGGAGCCTGCTTGGGATTCTCTCTCTCCCTTTCTCTCTGCCCCTCCTCTTTCTCTCAAAACTAGAAAGAAAGAAAGAAAGAAAGAAAGAAAGAAAGAAAGAAAGAAAGAAAGAAAGAAAGAAAAGGAAGGAAGGAAGAAGGAAAGAAAAGAAAGAAAGAAACTAAGGTTGACTTTACAGAGCCAATAAAGCCTCATGGAAAGATTGACCTGGCACTTTGCTTGTAAGATTCCAGCAAAGCAGTCTTAAAAAGAACTTACGTGGTCAGTCACTATTCTTGCTGCACTTATGTAAATAATCAGGCAAAGTTTAATGTAAACAAACTAATTCTTCTGTAAAAAAATGAAGGTAAGTGTAGAGAGATGAACTTATGTTTACACTATCATCTGTATTAGATTCTAATCCTGTTAATTGTCTCCGAGGTTCTATTACATACTTATAAACTGGATCCTGAATTATTCTAGTTTCCTAAAAAAATCTGGCTCTGGCTCTTCAAATTAACATTTCCAATGTTCTCTCACCCTTTTGATTTGGAATCAATAAGAACACAGATTGCTCCTGAAAGTCCTTGGAAGGGACTACCCCAGGTCCTCCTCACCACCCAGATGGTGGTCAGACTCCAGGGACTTGGACATGCATCTCACAGCTGAAGAAGGTCCCACCTGACATCGGGTCCTACACAAACACTGGAGATGTTCCAGCCAAAGTGACTAGGAAGAGAAGTAGCTGACATGGAGGTAGACTGCTTCCTCCCAAGATGCCAGATCAAGACTTCATACTTTAACTGACTAAATACGAAACCCTTTCTTCTTCCCTTTCTTTCCTTCACTCTGGAGCTGGCCTAGAAAGATAATGCCATCATCCATATCTCCTGGGCCATGGCTAAGGGGGATAACCTCTGGAACTTAGAACAACTTTTTATTTCAGGCTGAGAGAAGACCTAACTGACCCCTGGCTTGAATGGACAAATGCAACAATCCCTGAGAATGAATCCATTAACAGTGCCATCTTACTGAGAAGTGTTTTGTGCCCTGAGAGGGGTTGTCTTTGTGGTAATTATCACTCCCCTTGGGCCTATGAATGACAAGATAGCTAGCACATAGCCAGGAAATGCCTTTTAGGTTATCCAACTGTGCCCCTAGGCTCTCCACAAATGAACTAAGACACCTCATTGTACAGTTGCCCTGGATTTACATCACCGAGTTGGAGAAAGAATTGAGTTAGAAAGGAATCATCGAGTTAGATCATTGAGTTAGAAAGGATTTTTCAGGATTCAGGATTCACTTCCTTTGGCAGGGCTACACTTCCCTGGTTAGGAGTAAAGGTACATGAGCATATGATCAGAAACCTCTCTTTAACTCTTAAAGATACTGTAGAATCTGTTGCCAAGACAATAGCTGCCCAATAAAAATCCTTAGACTCTCTAGCCAAAGTTCTTTTTTTTTTTTCTTTTTTTTTTAGGCAGAGAGAGAGAGGGAGTGAGTCAGGAAGGTCAGAGGGAGAGAGAGAGAGAGAGAGAGAAAGAGAGAATCTCAAGAGGCTCCACACTCAGCACAGAGCACAGAGCCCAATGCGGGGCTTGATCCCATGACCCTGGGATCATGACCTGAGCCAAAACCAAGAGTCAGACACTCAACTGATTGAACCACCCAGGCGCCCCATAAGTTATTCTTGATGATAGAATAGTCCTTAATTATCTTTAGCTGAGTGAGGGGATGTCTGTACTGTGGCCAATACCACCTGTTATGCTGGATTAACACTTCTGGAGAAGCTGAAACTCAATTACGTAAGATCACTGAGCAAGCCAACGTGGTTTACAAGGGTGACTGCTACAACAGGGTCTTTCTTTGACTTACTTGATTTTGATTGGTTTGGATGTTGGGGACCATGGCTCCAAAGTGCATTCTAAACACTGGGAATCATTCTGCTTATAGTAATCATAATAGTCTCCCCTGTCCATTGTTATTCTGTCAAATGTTTTATTTATTTATTTATTTATTTATTTATTTATTTATTTATTTAACATTTTTTCATTTTTGAGAGACAGGGACAGACTGCAAGCAGTGGAGGAGCAGAGAGAGACACAGAATCCGAAGCAGGCTGTCAGCACAGAGCCCGATGTGGGGCTCGAACCCCCGAACCATGAGATCATGACCTGAGCCGAAGCTGGAGACCCAACCAACTGAGCCACCCAGGCGCCCCCTGTCAAATGTTTTAAATGCATGTTTACAGCCACTAACCACCAAGAAAATGATCTCCCCAAAACGGGAACATCAGAAAAAGAATGAAGAGAACGAACAACTTACAGATCGTTGAACCTGAAGTCATGGCCTGTGAATATCACAGAGATTAAGCAAAAAACCATATGACCTGTGAATACCACACAAAGGACCAACAAAATTTCACAAAAAGGTGTGAGAACTACAGGGCAGTTGCTGAGAGTAGCACTAATGCCATAAATTTTTATCATACCTGTCAGCTGAGAATCTGATCAAAAGCGAGGAATTGTTAAGGAGACAGTAGATCCAAAACTGAGTCACTTGTGCTAAACCCCACCAAGACTTAACACCTAATCTAACTGCAGCTTCAGCTTCTTTCAGAAACGTGACCTTCAGCCAGCCAAACTGGAATTTCCTGGTCAGCACGAGGAGGTAATCTGCTAAGAGACCCTCTCTGTTCCCTTTGGGAGGACAACCTTGCCTAAAACAAGGCATTCTTTACTAATAATTTCCTTTATTCCAGCTCCCTCTCTGCCTTTAAAACCTTTTCCTTTTCTGCAGCTTGATGGAGCTCCTTTCTATTTGCTAGATGGGGTACTCCCCAATTCCTGAGTCCTTGAATAAAGCCACTTTGATCTTCAAATTTACTCAGTTGAATTTTTGTTATTTAACAGGTACCTCTGTGAAAAAGGAAGAGAGATCCACATCACCCATAATGCCTGAACTGAAAAGTAGGAATACAAGCATTTATTTTTATAGAGGTATGGAGACCCCAAAAGAATCAGCTGACAAGAGTTGAAAGTGGTCCCTTCTGGGGAGGGAGATCTAGAAGAGTGGAAGGAACACAATGATTGTTCTTTTCCATCATTAAGCTCATAGTTTTATTTGTCACCTTAAGCAATTTAATACATATAGCCTCGTTAAAAATTGAAGCTTAAAAGGAAAAGACACCAAAAGTTCAAATTGGGGATGATTCTTTTAAAAAGGAACTAGCCGTACCACACCCCAACTACTGCTTAGGAAAAGAGGATGTTTTCTTTAGACTACTGCACTCAAAACAAATCAAACAAAACAACCTAAAAATCTTCCACCCAAATTCTAATAGAGGGTTGAGAGTGTTTCTGGGCTAGAGGAATGGAAGGTAATTAAATTACATATAACACTATCATCTTATGTTAATTGACTTGAAAAGAAACACAGGCTCTGGAGAGATGGAAGGTGTGGCTGAGGATCTGAGGGCAGAAGGAAGAGCTGGGAAGGAGCTCGGTGGGAATGAGTGGATCCATTCTGAGGTGAAGAGTTGGGGGACCCAGAAGTCTGAAAACCCAGAAGACACACTCTTGGGAAACTCCAGTGGCAAGGGATCTGGAGACACAACTGCCTCAGAGAATTGTCAGTTTAGAGCGGCTGCAGAAAGAAAAGTACTCTACTTATTCAGACTTTAAGACCCTGAGAGAGCAGAAGGAAAGTGAATTAACTCAGAAAGGTTAAACCTTAAGGTAATAAGGGAAGCTGGCTGGTGAGGACCTGGAAGAGAACTGCTTACCTATCAGTCTCTACCTGCATGTAGGGCTCCCAGGATACAGGACTTCTATGTTTTCACACTAGGAAGGGTCCTGGGCAAACTGGGATGAGTTGGTCACCTTACTTCCATGGTTCTAGGTGCTCACCAGAAACATTTGGTCCTTTGAGTCTACTCTTTCAGTCAGCCTACCATCCTACAGCTGGCTTCTCTTTTTCCACTTAGCTCGGACCTTGCATTTGGTCTGCAGTCTTGTCCTTTAGCTCCAGTAATGCAGGAAAACCCAGCCCTGGATGAACGCATCCCTGCAACTGGGTCTTGAGTAAAATGGAGTGAATCACACGCTCACTTAGTCATTGTGCGGTCTGCAACCTCACTCTATCAGTAACATCTTGGAGGTCAGTCATCGTCCTACTCACTTGAATAATCCAGACCCATACAACCTTTGTGCCTTCCTTATCAGCATCCAACCCGACTCCTATTTCATAAGTACACAGACAAAATAATGCAAACACCTGCCATGCTCCAGCCACCCAGCCTGCACACTCTTTCATATCTGCGCACATTTTGGTGTCTGTCTTCCTGTGCTCTTGGTTCCATCGCTCCTCCTCTGGGATCTGGTGCTATCCGTTATTTCCTCTCGCTGACTCTACAAGATGCTTTCTTCTCTGCCTATTAACACACTCAATTTTAACATACTATATTCAGCCCCTCCATGACTTGTCATCCTCCTTAAAGCTACCAGACTTTTATTTATTTATTTTTTTTGGTCCCTCTCTTTCACCCAAGATTCTTGGAAGAGCATTCTCCATTCCTTACTATGTTTCTTGTTGCCTCTTCATTTCTTACCTTCAGTAAAACTTCTGCCCCCTCCAGTCTACTGAAACTGTTCTTGCCAGTTACCAGTGACCCACCAGCTGTCCAAGTCGGCACTTCAGTGATCTACTGTGGCTCCTGGATGCACTGTGTCATACTGTGTATGACACGTTAGTATTTCCTGAGACTCTGGAAAACCCTTATCACCTCTCATTCCTCTTAGGTCTTATGGGTTCTTTGTCCTCCACCTACCCCTGCAGCATTCAAGTATTCATGTTATCATAGTTTTTCCTCAACTCACTGTTCTTTTCTCATTCTACAACCTTTCCCCTGCAGGATGGGGGTGGCTGGGGTGGGGAGTGGAGCTCATCTGCTGTATCTCTAGCCCAGCTCTCCCCACACTCTCTTCTTCTTTATATCTAATTACTTAACTGATTAATTATACCTGAATGTCCCATTGGGATTTCAGACTCAACTTGTTCAGAATCAAGTTCATCACCTTCTTTCCCAAATCCTATAAACCTTCTGTCATTGGAGGCAGCAAACCCCTCCCCTAAATCACTTAAACCGGATGCCTGGAAGTCACTCCAGATCCTCCTTCTTTCTCCCTCCTCTCCACTGCCCTAGTTCAAGCCCTCAAATTTATTGCCTAGATAATTACAACAGTCTCCTAACCTGTCTCTCGTCCACCCTTCCCCTCTTCAAAGACACGCTTACCTTGTCATTAGACGATACCTCTAAAAGGCAACTCTGATAATGCTATTCTCCTTTTTAGAACTCTTCAATGGTTTCCCGGTGCCCAAGAGATAAAGTTCATGTCCCTAAGCATGTGATGGAGATTTAGGGCAGGCTGCCCCAAAATATACCACCTTGGGACATCGATTATTTTGAATTAAAGTTACTTAAGCACAGACAATGTAAGAAGGATATTCTAACCCTACTTTGTTTCTCGGAAAGCAGAAAATAAATGTCCCATGTGAAAGGTACCCCCCCCCTTCCCCCCGCACCAGGAGGTAAGGAGACATCCTTATGGCTGGATATAGGGGATTCAGGGCTATAGAACAAACCCTCTTACCTCACCTTGTTGGGTCTTCACTAATTTGCACCAAACCCAAACTTCTTTGTCTTGCCAATGCTTCACAGATTTATTATTTCTTTGTCTAAAAGGTCTTTGAGTCTCATATTTTTATGAGCTCCTGCACATATGAGATTAAATTCGTTTTTCTCCTGCTAATCTGTCCTATGTCAATTTAATTATTAGGTGAGCCAAAGAACCTAGAAGGAAGAAGGAAAAAGTTTCTTCCCCTGCACATGGCACTTGAAGCCCTAAGTCATGTGGCTCCTGCTTGCCTTCAGTGTCCTCTCCAGACCTTCTCTGGTATGGTAATAGTTTATTTCTAGCCCAAGGGTCAGCCAACTTTTTCTATAAAGGGCCAAATAGTAAACATTTTAGATTCTGCAGCCCGTGGAGTCTTTGTTTCAACTATTCAACTCTATCAAAGCAGCCGTGAATAATATGTAAATAAACACGTATGGCTGTATTTGTTCCAATTAAATGCTCTTTAATGAACATTAGAATCTTATATTTTTCATGTGTCATGACATTATTTTTGTACATTTATTCCCAACCATTTAAAAATGTAAAAAGCATTCTATAGAATGGTTGCAGAGAAACAGGCCGTGGATTTGGAGGCTTGTGGGCTCTGACCTCTGCTCCAGCTGTAGGGAACGCCCTGTAATTCTCTAAGTGTTCTAGATGGTTTCTTGGCCCATGCCCTAATTCATGCTGTCTCTCTCTCTCTCTCTGAACAGCTTTTCCCCTTTATGCCTGGCTTTCTCCCATTTAACCATCAGGACTCACTACAGGCTCCACTTTCTTGGGGGGAAGCAAGTCTTTTCTGACCCCAACAGGTACAGGTAAGTGCCTATCTTTTGGGCTCCTATATCACCCTACGCGTATCTTTATTATGATACTTACCCACGTTGTATTACACGTTCTATCATATGTCTGCTCCTGCCATTCCTCCACTACAACACTGTATTTGAGTCATCTTTGTATCCCTAACACTTAGCACAGTGCCTGGCCTCTAATAGGTAATCAAGAACATTTGTTGAACTGCATCAAGAAATCTATAAGATGGTACGCTGCTGATTGATTTTGTCTAAATAGAAGAGGATCCCATGTATCATATATATATAAATGATTATAACACTATTTTGTGCGCTCTCCCCTGCCCCATTCATCCGTATATACTCCTGGAAATATTGCTGAGGTAAAGGGTTGGTGGAGAAGGAGGTACAAGGAAAGCTGGGATCGATGGGAACAGAGCTTTCTTATTCACCGTTACGACCACCACCACTCCAGGCTGTAAAAAGTCTAGGTGACAAACAGCTTCCAAAGAACGTACACATACACCAACACGCAAATGTTGGGCCACATCCAAGCCTCTGAGGTCAGGGCATTAGGCAAGGTGAATTTCAGGAGATTCCTTGAGTGCCCAGTTCCTGGCACAGACTCATTCTCACTGAGACGCCAGAGTAGCAAGCGGAGTCTGGACAGGGGGTGGGAGCAGGTGTGGAAAAGGGAGTGAGGAAAAGGTTGGGGGCGGGGGCTGGGAGGCCAAGAGGGGAGGGGCCCAGCCTGCGATTCCTGATGCCTCCTGCATGTGTTCACCTGGCATCCAGAGCGAATTCCGTCTCCTCCAGCGCATACCATGGTGCTCTTCACGGTGGAGCCCCAGTAGCTGGAACTGGAGCAGGTGGCGTAGTCCACACTGGGCAGGTAAGCCTGCTGCAGGGCCTGGGCCAGCTGCCCGTTGGCTGAACAGGACACACAGCGTTGGAGGTCAGCCCCAAACCCTCTCGGGGGCGGGGGGGGGGGGGGGAGCCTTCCACACCCTCCCAAGCCTTCCCAAGCTCCAGTGAAAGCTGAACTCAGGGCAAGCTCCTTCCAGGGCGTGCCACAGATCCTCTCCCCTCCCCACTTTATATGCAAGCTACAGGCCCCTTCCTTCAGGGCTCATCCTTGATCACTGTTCCCAAGCTCCAAACCACCAACCTCCAATCTCCCTACTGCTGCTTAAAAAAAGGAAAGCACTTTAAAGTCACCGGAATGGTCGTATTTGTCGAGAACTCCCCTGCTTTCACTTCACACTGTAAATCCCACGAAGCAGAACCGGGACCATACACCCTTCTTTTCATTTCCTAAGAGCTTGCTGCAGCTTTCCTTTATCTGGCTCTTTGGACTTTTCAAAGCCTTTGCACATGAATTACTTCTCTGCATCCTTACAACGATGCTTTCATGTTATAGAGATCAGGAGGTCGAACCACTATGATATTAAGTGAACTGAGAGCAGCTGCATTAGAAGCATGTCCCTCTCTCTCTCTCTCTCTCTCTCTCTCTCTCTCTCTCTCTCTCTGTCAGCTCCAGGTTTTCCCAGCAGACTGGCTGCTTGTGGCAAGGACTTGCCTCTCCCCCAGAGCTCAAATACCGCCTCCTGGCTGACAGATGTCTGTGTCAGTCCTAATGTCCCTGCCCTTCTTAACCATCTCTGCTCATACCCCGTCCTACCTTTCTGTGTTGTCTGGATGGCATTGCCTACCAGAACTCTTCCCGCAATGAGAAGAGAGCTAGCTGAGTTCTCTTTTGCCTTCACTCCTCTGGACCTACGGCTACCTCTGGTTTATTCACCCCAACCCACAGCCCGGCGACTTTGGAGGTAGCGTGATGGTGTAACGACCACCAGAGTGGGAGCCAGGATACCCAGGTCCTGGCTCCAGCGAACTAGTTACTAACCAGTCATGTGGTCTTAATTTTCTTGGGCCTCAGTTTCCTCAGGTTATAAGATGAGAGGCTTGTAAAAATACGCCGTGAGGGAAGGTGGTATGTGGTATGTTTTGTTTTGTTTTGTTTCTCAGTTATAAGACTCTATGAATCTCTGACTCGACTGTTCCATGGCCTATTCTTAGCTCGATTTCACGCACCAGTTCTTCGATCTCTGGTTCCTCGTCCCTGACTAGGGCTGAGACCTAGGGCTACAGAAAAATGCTCCCCAGAAGCCCAGCTACCTACTCAAGACCCATGTGGTGGATTTTGCCAACGCAGGCGACTTACTCTTGGTCATGCCCCAGCCTGTGATGTAGCAGGGATTGTTGTTGGCCAGGATGGTTCCCGCCGCTGGCAGGACACCCAGCTGCACATAGTTGTTGAGGGTAACTCTCTGGGCCAGGCGCAGCAGGGCAATGTCATAGCTGTGGGAGGAAATGAGCCTGCTCAGGCCTTCCGTCAAGGTCGGCGCGTGGGGCGGCCCTCACTAAGCCTTTGTGTGCCCATAGAATTCGAAAGGAACAACTCGGAGAAGGGCTCGGGAGGCTGGTTTGCTCGGCCTCCGACTCAGTCAAACACAGCTGGATTGTAGGATATTACTTGTCGAACAGCAGCACCTGCTGGTGAGGTCTTGGTGTTGTGGTCTAGCTGTGGCCTCTGTGGCCTCTGCGACCTGGGTGGTGGTAGTGGGGCTTACGTCTCTCAGTAATGAATGGGGAATCAGAAAGGAGCCGAGTGCTGTGATCTTGGCCGTAGAGAAGAATTCTCAGGGAAGAAAGACCTACCGTGCTGCGTGGGTCTGAAAACTCCGCGGCGATATCCCAGCTCCTTGAACCCGCTCCCCGCCCCCCACGCCCCCCAGCACTGACCACCATTTTAACTACCTCCTTTCCCAAAGCGTACGGCTCAGTCTGGCACGAGTTTTCTCAGATCAGACTCATTTTAAGACATTTACTTTTGCTGACGGAGTCGATTCCCTAAAATGAGTACTAAGTAACAGCAGAAATGGAAACCTTGAACGCTGCAGAGGAGTTTCAGGGGACCCAATCAGGCAAACCAGCCTAGACCAAACAAGTGACAAAGACCTGCCAAAAGTCTCAAGCCTCCCAAAACCTAAATTCTCAGAGTCCTTCCGAACGAACGTGAGGGAAGCCAAGCCCCTGTTGCTGGCCAGTCAGCCCCCTACCTCCAGCCCAAGGCCAGCCCAGCCCTGGCCCTACCCGGCGGCCACATTATTGCTGTTCCAGTAGGGATGCACCACGATCTTCTGCACACTCACACGCTGCTCGGTGCCATCGTTCTGGCTCAGGTTGTGCTCTCCAGCCACCACACGGAAGGTCATTTTGCTGGAGTGAGACAAGAGCAGGAAGCCCTGAGTGATCCGGGGGGCTCTTTTCCATCAGAGAAGACTTGGGAAGCCATCTCACATCTTATCTTTAGAAAAAGAACTCATCGTAACTGGCCCAGGCAGAGGGCAGATGAAAAAGCCTGGAAGACGAGGAAGTAACAAGCCCCCTCGTTCTCGAATTTACTAACCTGTGGCGGTGACAAAAACTACTGGCAACTTCACTGCCCCATTTTTATTTATTTATTTTTTTATTTATTTTTGAGACAGAGAGAGACAGAGCATGAACGGGGAAGGGGCAGAGAGAGAGGGAGACACAGAATCGGAAGCAGGCTCCAGGCTCTGAGCCATCAGCCCAGAGCCCGACGCGGGGCTCGAACTCACGGACCGCGAGATCGTGACCTGAGCTGAAGTGGGACGCTTAACCGACTGAGCCACCCAGGCGCCCCTCACTGCCCCATTTTTAAAGCCCAGCAGCAGAGGCTGAGTATCTCATAACCTGGGAGAGGTGTGGTGAACATAAATGAAATAATGGCTCTCAGCCCACAGAGAGATTTTGAGGGAAGGATAAAGAAATAGTTTAAAGCATGATTCCCTGGGCCAGCAGCACCAGCATAACCCGGAAACTTGTGAGAAATGCGGATTATCAGCCTTCAACCTGAACCCACCAAATCAGAAGCTCTGATTTGTGCCTTCCAGGTGATTCTGATCCATGCTCAAATTTGAGAATAGTTGCTCAAGACACATACGGACAAAAATGATTGCCAGCCAGGCATTGACTAGGCACTTAAATATTTACCTCCTTAATCCTCACAATAACTCAGCAAAGTAGGTATTATGACCCCATTTTAGAAATAAGAGAATGAGAGCTTAGAGAAGCTAAGGAAGTCATCCAAAGGCACAAAGGTAGAAGGCGAAGCGGGATGGGAACCTAAGCTTGCCCGATGCCAAAATCTGTACCTTTCATTATAGTCTACTACCTCCCCACAGGCCCCCCAACACCCCCTTAAAGGCTTGTCCTGAGTGCTCAAAGATACATCTTCCTCCATAAAGGCCAGACTTTTCCCCTTCCAGAGGCTCAGCAAAGCTGGGTTTTGTTTTTCTCACCGGTCCACACAGTGAGCAGCTGTCATCACCCAGTTCTGTCTGATGAGGGTCCCCCCACAGGTGTGATACCATTTGCCCCCAGAGAGGTACTGGAGGGAAATCTAGAAGGGGAGGAGAGAAAGGAGGGAGAGGTTGGCGTTTCTTAAAAGGCTTTGCCCCAAACTGCATATTACACTTCTTTCCATTCCTTCCATCCTTGCAAACATTCTCCAGCTTTGTGGGCCAGAGATGGCAAATGGGTTTCATTTGACCTGTCAGTTTCTGCTGATCGGTCGCTATTGGCTCCTCGGAGTGGTGGTGAGAAGGGGTGTGGAGACGGCCCCGGGATCAGCA
Source organism: Herpailurus yagouaroundi (assembly GCF_014898765.1). Lineage (NCBI taxonomy): Eukaryota > Metazoa > Chordata > Mammalia > Carnivora > Felidae > Herpailurus > Herpailurus yagouaroundi. The sequence continues at coordinate 3,772,104 of NW_024412407.1, read as the reverse complement.
GGGAGTGCTCCACCGTTGGGTGATGTTTGCTGTGTACGTGGACGGGGGAGGAAAGGCACACACACAGCGTATTTGACATCCCCACTCGGGGTTGGTGCAAAGGGCCGAGAACCCAGGTCCTTTGACCTGCGTTCCCTCTTGGAAGGAAACGTGGCCATGGAATGGCTCCATCACCTAAGCCCACAGGCTTAGGTCTCCAGAGCTCCCCCTCCAATGACCTCCAGATATGTCCTGCCCCCCCACTTCAGGGAATACTCAGAACCACCACTGGAATATTCATTTTTATCAGTTCATGTCTTCCTCAGCACCTCGTATTCCACCATCGCTCTACTTCTGAAAATTCGGGTGCAAACTTCAGTGAACTGAATTGAATTCCAATTGGAGTGATTCCTCTCAAAGTGTGGTTATTCACCAGTTAATTTGCCAATTTTACGCATTTAGAATTGCTTAACTCAAAGCCTAGCTGCCCTGTGACGAAAGTAGAAACGCTTTAAATAGCCAAATAAGCTACATGCTCTACTTGGGGGTGGGGTGGGGGTGTGCTTGAATGCAGAGGCACACAGTGCAGAGTGATGTGTGTGTGTGTGTGTGTGTGTGTGTGTGTGTGTGTGTGTGCGCGCGCGTGTGTGAGGGTATTGGGACTCGGAGCTGTGGGTCTGGCATGCATGCAGTCTTGCGCGTGCCACTGGGAACATACATGTGGTTTGGGTTTGGGTGCGGGCCTGGGAAAGTAAGTGTGGCTGGTGTTCAGATCCCCTCCCCCAAACCTTTTGTATGCTTTTTCCACCTTAAGCCTGGACCCGTTCAACCTTTTACCTCTAGAATCCAGACAGTTAGAGAACTTGTGGGTAAGGATGTGCACAAACACACATGATGTTGTATACCAGCACACACGCAGCTCTCGTTTTGTTGGAAGTCTGGGGCTGTGAAGGAACACCCACCTGCGAGGGCCAGGAATTCTTCCGGGCCTCAGTCCCTCCAACTACCCGGGCGTTGGTTTCTGGAAAGTCCTGGGTGCTGTGTCCTTTGTGGGGCAGAAGAAAAGTGAGTGATGACTAAGCATGGGGTCAGCTCAGGGTGGGGGGCAGGGTGGCTGTTGTGCTTTGTCTGCGAATTCACAGTTCCTCCCTAGCAAGTGAGGGGCCCAGCTGAGAGTTATGGGAGCCCTTTCGCCAAACAGGGGAGTCTGAGTGGCTTCTGCTTCCCCCCGCCCCCCAGGTGTCCCCAGAACTCTGGCATGCTACGAAGGACCCATCTCACATCACTGGGCTAGGGCCCCAGAGGCTCCCTGTGGTCTCAGCCTTGCTCGGGGTCATCCCAATGGCCCGAGGTGACCTCTCACCCCTCTACCCACACATACGGTGCTTTGGCAGGATTCTCCAGGGGGCAAGGACGGCAGTGCACATCCCATCCAGACACCTGCTGAGGATGTCTTCCTGTCTTTGAGGGGGGTAAGGAAGCCCAGACCCATGAAAGGGGCTTCTCTGTTTCGGGGCTCAAGGCCCTGCCATCCAGAGGGTCCTGCATGGAGAGTGGCCCTCACTGCTCCTACCCTGGATTCCAGGAGGGTAAAGTTTTTGCTAGACCCACAGGGTGTCCCATCTCACCCTGGGATAGAGAGCAGGCCTGGACTTCAGGATAGCTTTTGGCTCTGCTGTCCAAATCCTCCGCCCTATAGAAGTCAGGCCCGAGGACCCACTTACCATAAAGGACCAGGGTGGCGAGCACCAAGAAGCGTAGCATGTTGCCGGCCGAGTAGACCACTGCCCCCTTGCCATGAACCAAGCCCTCTTTGTACTCCTCTTATCAGCAGCTTTGCTGACCGTCTTGCTGCCAGCTGTCAGGGCTGCAGATGGAAGGCTGGGGAAAATCACAGGTGACGTGGAAATACAAATGAAAAGATGTATTTTCAAGTAAACTAATATATCTGTTGTTCAAAGGCAGAACAAGGTCAGGTTAGGGCTGACTTAAGCATCTGCATTCAGTGGAAAGGCATCCAGTGAACTCTTTTTTCAGAAAAAAGAGAGGGAACCAGGGCTGGTCTTTCCATCAGGGTGCTCCCTTCACAGTCTGTCACTGCCTTACTGTCCTCAGTGACACTGTAAGTGCAGAGATCCATTCAGTGCACCAGGAGGTGGAGGCAAGGGGTGGGTGTGGAGGAGGGAAGAGTAGTTAGCAAAAAGAAGAGACCACGACCTCCCCCTGCCCAACGAGGAAGGTGGGCTATGCCTCCAGGACAGAGGTGTAAATGCAGGAGGACTAAACCAAGTAGGGATGGTGGAGAGAATTCTGGTGAATTCTAAGAAACGGGTTTGGGGAGACTCAGACAGAAAGCCAACCAGAGAGCTCCCAGAGAAGGAGACCATGAGGTGGGTTAGAAGGGGGAGCCGCAGGATAGGGAGATGGTCTGAGTGCTGTGAGCATGGAGGGCAGAGGGAGCAGGTGAGGAACAGGCCTGGCCTGTAGGTGATGAAGGGCCCTGACTGTCAAAGTCAGGAGAGGAGAAAGGAGGGAGGGGCAGGGCGCCTTGAGGCGGGCAGAGGACTTCGGGTCGGGAGGCCCAGAGCAGAGGGCCAAGAGCGGGGCTGTGATTGAGGCAAAGAGAAGCCAGGGAGCCTGGAGGGAGGCAGGAGAGTCATCTGGTTCACCTGGGGGTCTTTGTGGCCTAGACACTTTCCAGAATCCAAGGTTCATGCCTGCAGTTGCAAGAGAGGCCTGGGAAAAGCTGTAGGAAGGAGCTCCGTAGGCCATGCCATAGAGTTCGGGGCCATCACATTATGGCTCTCGGGGCACCCGGAGGACCCCCTTTCCAGCCTGACTGCCAGGATTCCAATAAAAGCAGATGGGGAAGAGGCTGAGCTGAGCTGGGCTGGGGAACTGGGCCTCTTTGGCCATCCTCTCCCCACCTCCCTAGTTAAGAAGCCAGCTCTAGGTCCAGGATGAGAAGCCCAAGAGGAGGCCTTTAGGGCCACCTAAACATTACCCCTCAATATCACATACTCCAAAGTAAGCCTCTAAGGGCGCCGTCGATGTCACACTCACCTCCGTACCCTTGGCCTAGGGCCACCCAATCTGTGTTTGCATAAAAACCAAAGTCTTCAGGGACGACACTTAAGGCCCTCGCAACCAGCAACCGGTGCCTAGTTTGCATGCCCCAGCCTCATCTCCACCGCTGGTCACACTCCCATTTTCACCGTTCAGGCCAGACGTAGACAGTAGTTGTGGTTTAAATGTTGAGGCATTGTGTTTCTTCTGGCCAAGCAATTCTAATTCTAGGATTGCAATCCTTTTGAAAGAGACACAGGCACAAAAATAAATGTATGAGGACGCAGGTTATGGTAGAGGTTCTCACCAAGTTGTCGCAGGATTGGGGAAAAAAAAAAACCCAAGTGTTCATCAGCAGGGAAAGGTGAAAGAAATTAGGTGTAACCAAATGATGGGGCACTCTCCAGCTTTTAAAAAGAATGAGTTAGACTTTAATGAACTGACATGAAAAGATGTCCTTGGGATATTAGATGAAGACATCAAATTGCAAATGATACGGTACTGGGTATGTGTGTACTTGTTATTCACAGAAAAAGGGTATGAAAGGGTTTATACCCGGAAGTTGGTACTTCTAGGGAATGAGTCAAGAGGTATGGAGGCATCGTGAGGATCAATTTCACTTCTTAAACTCGTGTTTTTCGGTATCGTTTGGCTCCTCTACACCATTACTTTTGTAATTAACAATAAGAATCTCTCCTGGGGTATTTGGCTATTTTGGGCAATGGCGCCAATATTCTTCAAGTAGGAAATAGAGCCCCAGGAGGGACCAGCCATTTAACGCTACAGTGAGAATCTTCGGGGATCGGGATAGGAGCACAGCATCAAGGTTTTAAGCAAGATGTAAGCAAGGTGTTAAGGTTTTAGGTGAACTCTGAGAATGATCAGAGGGGTGAATTTTAAGGAACAGTGCAGATACTGGGTTAGGGTGAGGCCAGCCCCAGCTAAGGGGAGGCCACAAAGTCTTGTATCACCCCATCAGTGCCCTCTCCCTCTTCTTGACCACCTATCTCCCCTAGTCCTCACTCCCCAATCTGGACCTACTCTCTAGGTGTCGTATGTGGTTTCTTCCTCTCTTCTGCTGCACCTCTCATTCCCTGTCAGTTACTCTTAGCTGACTGCCCCTGGGAGAGATTATACTGCTTTTGCACAGGGGTGAGGAAACTTGGCACTAAACAGGCCACCTTGGTTGGGCGTATATCGTAATATTGGCTGGAGAGCTGTTGAGTGAAGCTATAAGAGCATGAAGGATATGAGATAAATGGCAAACAATCAACACCTGATAAATGTTTGGATCCTTAATGCAACCAAAGATAAAGCAAGGATTAGAGTTGGGATCCCTGGCTCCCTATGGTTTACCCGAATTAGCATGGCCTTCAAAGTCTTCTCACTTGGGTCCCAACCCACTGTTCTGCAGGGCAACTTATCCCATAGGCACAGAAGGCACAGTGCCTAGGACCCACAACACTTTTAGGGCCCACAAAGTTTTCATTTCTTTTAAAATCAGAAGAAATAAAATGAATACCATCAGCCTGGATTATATTCATTTTTATACCAATGCGGTTGTGAAACGTAATTAAAAAAAAATTTTTTTTTTTATGAAGACAAAAGGGCCTAGGTCCCATGAAAGTCACAATGCGGTCCCCATCCTCTAGCTTCTACATCCACCACTCCTTCACCCTGATGTCCCCTTGGTTTGTCAGATCCACTTGTACCTTTGTCTCTCTGTGACTCTTCTGAGTCTCGATGGTTGCTTGTGTGGGATCCCACCTAAGGACCCACCCCTGAGGTCAAAGGTCAAATGTCATCATCTTTGTGAGGCCTTCCCTGACTCCCCTAAATGGAAGGAGTCGTTCTTTCCATCTCACCTGGCGCATCTCTGAACATCTCCAGGCTGGTCCTGACTTGCTTGCGGCTGCTTCGCCAGCTCTAGGGTATGAGCTCCGTGGAGGAGAAGCCGCATCTTACACCTGCTCGTGTCCACATGGGCTTGACACACACGATGTAGGCTAGATTAGGGGCCACAGGGATGTCTGGGGACAAGAGACAGTGATGTGACAGAACTTTTCAGAGGTGATGTGTGTGGCTCTACACAGCCTGAGCCAACTGATTCTCCAACAGATCAGCTAAGGGACACTATGGGGGAGGAGGAACCAGTGGTAAGTTTCCTTTACCAATGCCATAAACCCTTTATTTTCCCTGGGACCTCGTGTCCAATTTTTGCCAGCAAGGAGTTTTTACTTTCCCCACCCCTGGCCACATCCTGGCCACATCCTGGCCACTCTCCACTCTCCCTCTGGCTAGGCTACCCCCAGAATGTTTTCTCCACAGGGTCCTGAAGGCTCTCAGCAACTTAGGAGACCTCCTGCTGTGGGAGTTGTGCAGGGAGAGGCAGCTGCGGTCCCATGGCACCCTCCTGTGGTAATGCCCAAGATGACAGCCTGCTATGGAAAGTCAGAAGCCCTTCTGGAAGGAGTGTGAGTCTTCCTCTAGGCAGCTGGGCTCTCTAGTTCAGACAAGGTGGCCACGTATGGTGGGGTCCAACTTGCTTGGAGAAGAGCTGACATGCATGCTGGGTCTGCTCGACGTGGAAACTTCATGTGGGCACAGCACTCAAGGCCAGTTAAGCAGTCATGCTCAATTCTACACACTGTCCCTACTGCCTCAGACTTCCCAGGGCCTCAGGTTGCCAATACCTTGCTGCATGGCATTGGACAAATTACTTCCCTTATCTGGCCTCGGTTTCACAATATGAAAACGATAGGGCTGGACTATAACGATGGTTTCAAATGGTGCTCACAGACCTTTAGAGGTTCAGGGGCTGCTGGGCATTGCCCTCACCTGCCCTCAACTTCACCCACTGCCACTTGGCTTTTCATCTACAGTATAGATGGGGCACTGAAACAAGGCTTCTAGGACTCAGACCTGAGAATCCCGGGCTCCATGAGCTGGCTTTCAACACGAACATCCCAGGATCCCCAAATATGGCCTGCCTCATGGCTACCTGGCTCCACCGTTCTAGGCTTTACAGAGACCCGCCAGTCAGAAGTGATCGGCATGGAGGGATGAGAGAATGGGAAGGCTGATGGCTAGGTGTCTAGCGTTCCTGTGGTGTGGTGGAAGGAGCGCTGGCTCAGCCGGCATTCCAAATCAAGTCTCAGTCTCCGCTCCCGCCATCCACTAGCTGTGGGACTACAGACAAGCCCCTTTATCTCTCCCTGCCTCTACTTTCTCATCTGTAAAATGGGCAAGGTGGTTCCCCTCCTGTCTTTCTCACAGGGTTACCGTGCAGATGAAGTAAGCTAAAGGATTCTTGTTAGGGTGCTTTCTGTAAATTACTCAGCTCCAATATTCGCAGGGAGACTGCTGCAGACCTCTGTACTATTTCACTAGTTCTGTGGCTGCTCTACATGACCAGGGACCCAGGACGTGGCCTCAGAGGTACTTTTCTTGAACTCAGCATTGCTGCCCTGGGCCCTACCCAGCCTGCCTTCCCTGCTTGGAAGTATGTTTCTAGGACAGAAGGCAAGCTCTATGCCAAGTATCACATGTTCTGAGTGTTTCTTCCATCAATGTGGAGCAAAGAGAATGGGCTCTGTGATGCTGCAAGGAATAGGAAGGTCCTGCCTTGATATCCACTGGGTTTACAAACCCATCTTTATACTCGACATGGAAAACCTGAAAGACTCCACCAAAAAACTGCTAGAACCGATACATGAATTCAGCCAAGTCGCAGGGTATAAAATGAACATACAGAAATCGGCTGCATTTTTATACACCGATAATGAAGCAACGGAAATCAAGCAATCGATCCCATTTACAATTGCACCGAAAACCATAAAATACCTAGGAATAAACCTAACCAAAGAGGTAAAAGATCTATACACTGAAAACTATCTAAAGCTTACAAAAGAAATTGAAGAAGACACAAAGCAATGGAAAAACATTCCATGCTCGTGGACTAAAAGAACAAATATTGTTAAAATGTCGATACTACCCAAAGCAATCTACACATTCAATGCGATCTCTATCAAAAGAACACCAGGATTCTTCACAGAGCTAGAACAAACAATCCTAAAATTTGTATGGAACCAGAAAAGACCCCAAATGGCCAAAGCAATGTTGAAAACAAAACCAAAGCTGGAGGCATCACAATTCTGGACTTCAAGCTGTATCACAAAGCTGTAATCATCGAGACAGTATGGTCCTGGTACAAAGACAGACACATAGATCAATGGAACAGAATAGAGAAGCCAGAAATGGACCCACACATGTATGGCCAACTAATCTTCAACAGAGAAGAACAGCCAATGGAAAAAAGACAGTCTCTTTAGCAAATGGTGTTGGGAAAACTGGACAGTGACATGCAGAAGAATGAATCTGGACCACTGTCTTACACCATACACCAAAATAAATTCAAAAAGGATGCAAGATCTAAATGTAAGACAGGAAACCATCTAAATCCTGGAGGAGAGAACAGGCAACAACCTCTTGGACCTCGGCCACAGCAACTTCTTACTAGACACGTCTCCTGAGGCAAGGGAGACAAAAGCAAAAATGAACTATGGGACCTCATCAAGATAAAAACGTTCTGTAAAGCGAAGGAAGCAATCAACAAAACTGAAAGGCAACCGATGGAATGGGAGAAGATATTTGCAAATGACATGTCGGATAAAGGGTTAGTATCCAAAATCTATAAAGATCTTACCAAACTCAACACCCAAAAATCAAACAATCCAGTGAAAAATGGGCAAAAGACATGAACAGACACACATACACATTTATTCGAGCCTGACGCGGGGCTCGAACTCACAGACCGCGATGTTTACTTATTTTTGAGAGAGAGAGACACACAGAGCACAAGCAGAGAGGGGCAGAGAGAGAAGGAGACAGAATCTGAAGCAGGCTCCAAGCTCTGAGCTGTCAACACAGAGACCGATGCAGGGATGGAACTCACGAACTGGGAGATCATGACCCGAGCTGCAGTTGGATGTGGCTAAGCCAACCAGGTACCCATTAACTTGGATTTAAATTAAAATTTTAAAAAATTATACAAAACTTGTGGAAAAAGTGTTTAATCACCAAGAAATGCACATTAAAACAATAATAAAATACCTTATTGTACTTAAAAAAAAAAAAAAAAAAGAAACCCATCTTTAAGGCCTACTGAGAAGCTGATAATCAGGTTCTCAAACATCAAGTTCCCCAAAGTCCTGTTTCCTGAGAGGCTTGTGGGAACTCCTGTGGGGGTGATGAGGAGCTTAGACGAAGAGCCAGTGCTGGTGGGGGTCACTGGGATTGCAGGAGGCCATGGCTGGCTTTTTGTTCTCAGATGTCAAGCAGGTACCAGATCCTGAGTTCCTGATTAACTGGTCCTAAAAGATGACACAGCAAAGGGTCAGCCTGGGCCTCAGATCTCTAACGGTGCTACTAGGGGGGAATTAGACAGGGGGCAATAAATAAAAAGCAAGGGAAATGCAGCAAGGCCCAAAGAGGACATTTCCAAATTTCTTTCTTTGGATGCCAGATACCCTGATGGGATGCATTCCTGAGTTTCCACCTGTAGCCAGTGTCAATTCCCCACTGCTGGCTTCAGCCTGAGCGGCTGGACTAGAGGAAGGCAGGACCGTGGGGCTAATGCTTTCGAGAACCCCTCCTCTGGACGGCCAGGCTCAGAGCCCTGAGCCGCTGCTGCATACCCCCACTTTCTGCCTTTGATCATATTTTGACTCTTCCCTTCCGTGCAGGCCCAAAATTAGGTTCCTTTTCCCCTAAGCCAAGGCCTAAAGATTGGGGTAGGGTGGGTTATGGAGGCTCACTGGCGGTGCTAGTCTGGGACCAGTATTGTAGAGATGACATTCGGTACCCTGAGGCAGTGTGGTGTACTAGAAAGAACCTGTGCTTTTTTTTTTTTTTTTTTAAACGTTTATTTATTTTTGAGACAGAGAGAGACAGAGCATGAATGGGGGAGGGTCAGAGAGAGAGAGGGAGACACAGAATCTGAAACAGGCTCCAGGCTCTGAGCTGTCAGCACAGAGCCCGACGCGGGGCTCGAACTCACCGACCGCGAGATCATGACCTGAGCCGAAGTCGGCCGCTTAACCGACTGAGCCACCCAGGTGCCCCAGAACCTGTGCTTTTAAGCCAGAAGGATCTTGGTCTGAATCCCAGGCCAGCCATTTACTAGTGATGGGGCTCGGGCCAGTCACACACTTGCTGAGCTCCAGCTGGCTCACCTAGACACGTGGGGGCACCACCCACTTGGGAAGAGGGTCTGCAAGATTACCCACACCCAGTGTATGTACCGGCACACGGAGGCCAGGCAGGAACCATAAATGACTTCACCTTCATCTAGCTGGGTTCGGCCTAAAAATACTGGAGCCACGACAGAGATGGCCATGAACCACAACTCCTAACCCCAGCTCTCTATCAGCCGGAACTAAGACTTCACTGGACGCTACCTGGGCCCTGAGGACCCTGCCTGTGACCGAGCCCACTTTCTCCACACTCCCTCTGTCGTTTTTTTTTTTTTTTTTTAATTTTTTTTTTAACGTTTTATTTATTTTTGAGACACAGAGAGACAGAGCATGAACGGGGGAGGGGCAGACAGAGAGGGAGACACAGAATCGGAAGCAGGCTCCAGGCTCTGAGCCATCAGCCCAGAGCACGACGCAGGGCTCGAACTCACGGACCGCAAAATCGTGACCTGAGCCGAAGTTGGACGCTCAACCGACTGAGCCACCCAGGCGCCCCTCCCTCCGTCGTTTTGATCCACCACACGGCATCTCAGGCACAAGGTGCAGAAAACGAGGAGGGGGTGGGGGGCAGTCGCGGCCTCAAGTTCTAGATTCCAAGCCTCCCGGGGCTGCTGACTCACCTGGGTCAATTCCCACTCCTCATCCTTGGGGACTTGGCTGTTTTGGCCAGTGAAGTGACAGCTCCGCAGGCCCAGAGTGCCGGCACCGGCGTGTAGACACAGCTGCTTCGCGATGTTATGGCGTAGGTCCCTCTGGGTTGTGTACTCAAAGTACTAGGAGTCAAGACAAGGGGAGGCGAAGAGTTTGCCCACTACCTTCCGGGGCCAACCGCCCTAAGATTCCAGCCAGAGATGACCTCTGAGGGAAGAGAGTGACTGAGTGCCAAGACTGCCGCGATCCCCGCGCCACCTTCGGGTCTCTTACCGTATCGAGGCTTTACCGGAATAATCATTGCTTAAGATTTTTTCTTTAAAATCATTAAAAACTGAACTCCATTTTACCTGCGATCTGTGAGATCGTGGGCTTGATATGCTAGTTCCTTGGTTTAAAATTAAAAAAAAAAAAATGCTCGCCAACGTACCACCTCAAATCATCGCGCAGGCCAGCGGTACAGGAAATGGCTTATAATGATTTTGTTTGGATTGCGTATGTTGGCAGCCTGTTCAGTGTCCCTTGCCTTGCTTTGGCTCCGTGTCAGGTGCCTCTTACTTACCAAACACTGAGGGACTGGGGGGGGGGGGGCCCCGGGGGGGGAGGACTGAGGACTAGTTATTGCTCAGGGAAGCTCTGGACACTGGAAAGCACGGGGTACATTCCCAGGATGCCAGGTTACTGTGACATGTCAGTAGATGGTTGTTTTGGGGTCACTGCTGGGTGACAGAATCAGAGCTTCTGGGCAGGGGAGGCTTTGAAGCAGAGCGCGGGGGAGAGCAAGTGCTCAGAAAGTTTCCACGGTTCCTCTCAAACTTCGCTCGGTAGCTGGCACCCTCCAGAAGGCCTTCCTGATTGACAATCGTCCCCTCCCACTCCCTCTCTAGCACCTACCACTGATGCCCAGTGCTCCCCAGATGTCCCTGCTTCATCCTTCAGACCTTGTCTGCCTGCATCATATATTCCCCCTCGGACTGGGCGCTTTCTGAGGGCAGGGGTGGTATCTCCTCCTTTCCCTGGATCTCCCCGACCCCAGTCCTCAGGAAAGGATGATTCTGAGCGGAGAAAGGGGTCTGTGAAAAGAGGAGTTGTTCAAGAAGCAGGCTTCTCTGGGGCCTGCCCGGTAAGGTGCGGCTGCGTACCTGGTTGCCACCAAGGCCGTGGCAGGTGTACATGATGAGGGGTTTCCCCCCATGGTTGTTCTCACCCACATCCAGGCACTGATCGACGCCAAGGTTCCTGATCTGCAGAATGGTGAGGACAGAGGGGAACGAGGATAACACAGTTAGGAATTTTCTGGTGTGCGGTGTGGGGCTCAGCTGGAATAAATTTGCAGGGCTGGATTTCCCCTCTGTGATTTTCCTCCTCTGCTCATCAACCCAGATGCCAGGAGCTCATAGCGAAGTGAGGGGCTTCGCCTAAAGGCTGGGCACAGGCAGGCTGGGCAAGCTCCCGGGCTGCCAGGTCTCTTGGGAGAAGCCCCTCAGCATGTGTGAATTTCCTTATGAGCAATGGTTCTCAAAGTGGGATCCCCAGACTGTCAGTGCCACCTGAGGACTTGTTAGAAACGGAATCTCTCAGGCCCCATTCCAGTCCTACTGAATCAGCATTCTGGGGGGGGCGGGGCGGGGGGACAGAGGGAGAGAGAGAGAGACCGAGGGAGAGAATCCCAAACAGGCTTCATGCTCAGCGTGGAGCCCGACGTGGGGCTCGATCCCACAACCCTGGGATCACAGCATGAGCCAAAATCAAAAGTTGGATGCTCAACTGACTAAGCCACACAGATGTCCCAGCAATCTGTGTTGTAACATGCCTTCCAGGTGATTCTGATGCAGGTGAATGTTTGAGAACCACTGCTTATGGGCTGTTTCCCCCTTGCAAGGTTTGAGCTATCTCTAGAAGCCCCAAAGTGGCCTTCCAGTACTCCTTTGGATAAAGGAGTGTAGAGAGTAAAAATCAATTCTTGTTTGCCATCCGTCTGTGGGGTAAGTGGTCTCGGACCACTCCCCGGGCTTCTGTGATGATGGGTGGGCAAGCTGGTTTTTAAGACTTACAGCTCCGTAGAAGGTGGGCTTCAGGTCGGGAACAAACATCTCTGGGTAGATGTTGTGCAGGAACCACGAAAAGTTGCGACAATGTAGTCGTTCCTTCAGCTGCAGTCGTTCCGAAATGTCACCGAAGGATTTCTGTCAACCGAGCCAGCCCCCAAAGGGTGAGTACCACCAGCCTTGACCTTCTTATATGGTTGAAGTAGGCAAGAGTTTCTGGGGCCACTTTCTCCCAGAATGGGTCTCCTGCTCATCCCTGCTCAGATCCTGTTGGGGCTACTGGCTTAGCCCCACATCTAAACCCAAGCTCCCTGTCTTGGCTTTGGGATGCCCACCCATAGCTCCCCTCCTCCTGCATCTCCTGACTTTCCTATCAGTTTCCTCCCAGACCTCAATTCCGAGCCTCTCCGAGCAAAGCCCTTCTTAAAATGCCAAGACTCTCTAGGCGGGACCAACAAAAGCTCCTCCCATTCACTAGCCTTCAAAATCTGGCCTCTCTGGGCTCTAGCTCACAGGGTCTGAGGGGTAAAGGGAGGCACCAGATGGTAGCGATGGGTGGGCCTCCACCACTCAGCCCTTGACTATGGTCTGGGATTCTGCACTTCTCTTCGCTCAAACACGTCCCGAGCACCATTTCCTCTCACCTCTTGGGCCATCTTTGCTGCCTGCAGATTTCTCCGATAGAAGATCTCCTTGTAGCTATCCATCCAGACCTCAGCCAGGCGCACTTGGTTGCGAGCAATGACACTGATGCCCTTGGGGAAGGTGTGAGGGCTCTTGGTGCGGAACACGTGGCCTACCACAGAGCAGGGGATGATCTCCATTTGGCCCCCACACTGCCACACCTGCCACAAGAGGACACCAGATAGGGCCTTCAGGGGAGTAGTGGGTCACTGTCCCCTCCCCCAAGTAGCTCTGTTCTGTTCCCAGGGTACTAGGGTCCCAGGTCTAAGAACTCAGGGCAATGTTGCTCTCTCTTCCAAGGGGGGCAAAAAAAAGGACATTGACCAGGATTCTTCCTAGGCCGTGACTATGCAATTTCTAGCTCTAGTGTTAGTTCAACTCCGATTTAAGCAAATGGAGATTTGTGGGGTCCTGAGGGTTGTCAGGGCCCACTGTAGAGAAAGGACAGTCGCCTGACTTTGTGTCTGAATACCTCCTCTAAGCTCTAGGCACTTGGCGTGTTGACCTGGGAATGCTGAGTTTATCCGCTCACCCAGGCGTTACTGAAAACTCAAGCTCCCTCAAACCAAGAGGCTTGTGACCCCATCAGAGCCCTGGCGCATCAATCATAGCAAGGGTAGTCAACTCCCGGGTGCGCTGTGGTAGTCGCCCGGACTTCTAGCACATTAGCTGCCTAGGGAAGAGACTGAACAGAGATCTGAGGCTCATGGATGAACCTGCAATCAGAATCTTCTGATTCTGGTGACTGATCTGGCGACCCTTCTCTATGCCAGTGGGCTGGTTTAAGACATCCCTCCCACCCGTGTCCTCTCTTTCTTAGGTTTTAGATTAGTAAGCATGTTGTTATTCGTTTTAGTATAGCAGCGGCAGAGCTCCATGACCACAGTCACAGTCACACAGGCATCAATGATGTGATTAATCTGTGCAGGCACGGCGAGAGGTGACTTCATGAACGAGCTCATCTACTTGCTAATTACCTCTCCCCCGGTGCGGGGATCTGTGTGGATTTCACGGAGAGGGAATTCTTTCTTCCTAACCTAGTCCTGAGTTGCCTTATTCCTGGAATCCCTCAGAGTTCTGGGGTCCATGAGAGTTTGGGCCGTCACCTTCAGTAACACAGAGCTTTCTGAGCAGAGGGTAGGAAACTTCCAAGGCTACCAGGGCTTGTGCCCTCTAACTTGGAAAGGGAAACCCGACTTTTCCTGAGAAAGGACAGCGACTGCTGACTGCCCTGTTCCACCTTCATGCTCCCACTTTTCCCACAGACCTCACAAAAGATGTCTCCAGTCCCCAGGTGTCCAGGTCCTTTACCACTAGTATCCCTTCTCTCTGAGGAGGTCTGCCCAGTAATTTGGTCCACGTTGTCCAATCTGATTGCCACGGACGGGGGTGGGGGAACAGAGGAAAGGGGACAGACACCAGGACAGGAAACAGCCACCCTTCTAAGTCCACCTCCAGATGTGATATCCCCGAGGCTGCCGCTGCCTGAGAGACAGGGCCTCAGGCTGTCCCCCCGGGACACCGTGGCTCCCCCATGAAGCCCTCTTCACTCTCACCCGGAAGGACATTTCCACGTTCTCCCCTCCCCAGATCTCCATCTGATTATCATAGGTACCGATGTGCTCAAAGTAGGACTTGGAGATGGAGAAGAGGCCGCCAGCAAACGTCGGGGATCTGGGGAGACAGAGGGAGAAGCATCTTTTGGCAGGGACGACGCGTAGAAGCCTGGTGCGGAAAGCTGAGGACCCAGTGTTAGCTAAAGCCCGGCCACTCCCTGCCTCCTTTCTTCCTTCCTGGGATATGCAGCCCCTCTTCCATGGACTCATTCCTTCAGCAAATATTTACAGAGCTCTGTTGTGTTCTTTCCACCTTCTGGGACCAGGTCAAGGAGAGATGTGATTATCATCACTCCTTCTGAAAGGCACTGATGCGTTCGTTCAAGGTAGGATCTATTAAGCACCAGCCACCAGGGCCCATGTGCACGTTAGTCACGCAGCCTAGAAAGCTCTCACTGTCTGAGAGCTCAGTCTAGAAGCAGACGGCAGAAGCACCATTGTCTGCTTTGGGGCAGCAAAGTTCCTAGAGCACAGTAGTAACTCCGTTATCAGAAGCTGGGTGAAATGGTTTTTGGAAATAGGATTCAAACCACGAACGAACGAATATGACCTGGATGGACCCCCTTCTGTTTCAGAATCCCCAGTCCTTTCTAGGGATTAGAAAGGCGTGTTAGTAGGGCCTAGTCCTTCCGCACCAGAAATTTTAGCTTTCAGGAAAGCTGCCAGCTGCTTTGAACAAAGGAAACCGGTAACAGGTGCTCCTGGAAACAGAGTAGGAAGTGAGGTGAAATTAAGCTCAATTTGGACTAACGGGAGCATTTGGAGGTTCCAAGGAGCTTCTGGCTTTCAGACAAAGGCAGAGAGGTACAGATCCACTGTAGGGGAAATTGGTAGAAACGTCCCATTTCTAGAATTCAGATACCACGTTGCCATAAGACAGGCGGGGCCAAGAGTTGAAGGCAGGGTCGGAGCCTGAGGAAGACAAGGGCAGGAGTCTATATATAATCACTAGCTGTTGGCATCTGCACCCTGGCCAGCCTGGCTTGGATAGGGCTTTGCTGCCCTCAGTGGGCGGCTCCATGTGCTACAATCAAGCATAAAGATCCTAAAACCTTCTCTATCCACCTAGAACCTATCAAGGTGCTTTCTATGCAGCAGGGGCTCAGTCAGTGCTCACTGGACTGATTGGTCAAGGAGCCTGACCTTAGTGTTACCCTATGGATGCTCTCGCCACCCTGAAGTAGGAGTTGGCTACCAGAGCCACTTTCTGGAAGGACTTTCAATCAGGAGTCCTGCTCAGGTGGGCCTTCTGTCACTGCTTCTGACCTCTCCCAGGCATCCTAAGCCATCCCAAGTAAGGCCTGGAAAGCCTCAGAAAGCCCTGGGACTCAGGTGAGCACTTCGGAGCTAACCTACTTCTTCTTGAGGGTCTCCCTCAATTTATTTATTAAAATAAAATAAACTTGTGGTCTCTAGCAACACCAACCGGCAATCCGGAGAGGGAAGGGCAGGAGGTGAATGAGGGGCAGACCTAGCTGGGCATTAAACAGAGGGTAAACTTTTAAGCATCCACCCTATAGCTCAGGGGTGGGCAAACTATGGTCTATGGGCCAGAGCTGGCCTGGCTTCACAAGGCTCTGGGCAAAGAAAGGTTTCTACCTTTTTAAATGGCTGTTAAACGAAAGCAAACGAACAACAAGAAAAAAACCCCAAACCAACAGAGAGTAACGTGCAACAGACTGCATGCAGCTGGAAGGTCCTAAACTATACGCTATCTGGCCCTTTACCAAGAAAGTTCAGGGCGACTGTACCCAACTGCAGAACACTTGTCCATTTTCTTTTAATACGTTTTCAGTCTTTTCAAAGGTGGTGACCTACAAGGGCTATTCAACAGTGACCTCTACCCACCATCTCTCAGCACCTCTGCAGGCGCCAGTCACAGCCTTCCACGTGTGGGGAGGAATAAACAGAGAACCTACAGAAAGCCTTCGGTCAGCGCCTGGCACACACTAAGTGGTGAGGAAGAGCAAGCAGCTACGGCGTGAGGCAGCGCGCGGTATTGCAGTTAGCAGCATGGGCTTCAGGTCAGGCTGGCCACGATGGCTTTCCTATTCCACCAACTGCTAGCTGCCTAATCTGAGGCTGATTGCTCATCACTAGGAGGCTGTACAGCAGCCCGTACCCACCTCAGAGGGGGTGAGGATTAAGGAAAATATGTCAAGTGCTTCCTAGAGTGCCTGATAAATGTGGACGTAAGACGGTCCAGGTCCCCCGGGGCCGGCGTGGGGCTAAGCAGGCCATGGTCCTTACTTGATGGGGTAGGTCTCATCTTTGCGCCTCTGCTTCTCATGTGCGGGCAGAGCCTCCCAGCCAAAGGTCAGACTCCAGTCAAAGTTGCCACGGCTGTGGACCCTGCCCCTCGGGACGGGCTTGGAGAACTCGAAAGTGTTCAGGTCGATGGTGACGATGTCTGGGCTCACCACCACCGTCTCGTCCTCAGCAATGCGAGCCAGGAGGGGCTCCAGCCAGCCATGGAAGCACTCGCCTGCAAGCCAGGACCGGGAGACAGCAGTCAGGGTCGCACCCACAGCCAAGCCCAGGCCCCACGCCCGCAGGGAGACTCGGGAGGACGAGAGAACCTTCCACACGCTCCCTAGTGTTAGAGAAACGTAGGCAAGCTCCACAGCTATAGGAAGCAGAGAGAGGTCTCCCGAGACCCTCCTCTCCGGCCCCCGCCCCCAACCAAAAGGCGGAGGTAACTCTGAAGAGAAGGATGGAGGGCTGGCGGGGAGTAACATGGTCAACTCAAACGATCCAAAGCACAGGGAAGGCCCCAGATGGGTGACTTCAGGGTTTCTAACTATCCACTGTGTGGATTTCAGAAGGGGGTGTCTCCTGTCCCAGAGGGACCACACCCCAGGCTCCAGCTCCACTTGTGGAATAATAATCCCTTTCACTTGTCTGGCCCTTTGAGATCTTCAGGGAACTGCATAGATTACTTTATTTGGAGTAGTAAATCTGTTGGTGAGTATGGTCGACACCCTCCTTCCCACTTTACAGATCAGGAAACTGAGGCGGTTAGTGACAGAGTCAGAAGGCAAACCCAGGTGTCCTGACTCCCAGCCTAGAGCTTTCCCTAATACATATCACCACTTCTAGGGAACAATTTCTTTCCAGACAATGGCGGGGAGGTGTTTGGGTTTGGGGCAATGGTGGGGGGGGACCTTTTTGTCCCCATGTGGCCCTGCGGGAAAGCTCCACACAAACCGCTTCCCAGGGGTGATGGGAGGCCTGAGGGGCTGAGCTCAGAATGAGGTACAGAGCAAGCAAGGGAGGGAGAGAGGAGTCTGGGGCTCCAGAGCACAATGCCAGCAATTGTGGGGTCACCGTTGTTTTAAGGCCATGGGTGCCTGCTGGTTAAACATCCTTGGGATTGGGACGAGAAGAGGGCACGAGAAGCTGAAGTGAATCCCAAGCCACCTCCAGTCCCAGAACGGCAGGGGCCTCGGGGATGCCCCGGCCCTGGCTCCTCAGTCCACCAGGGGGCGGGGGAGGGGAGCAGACACTCCCCCACCCCCACCCCCTACCAGGTCCCCCCATACTCACAGTGGGCGTCCAGGAAGGTGAGCACCTCCGCCTGCGCCACGCTGGCGCCCAGCAGTCGGGCAGTGATCAAGCCCTTCCGCTCCTCCTGCCGCACCACCCTCACGATCTGCAGCTTCTTTACGTACTGCTCCAGTTGTTCCTTTAAGTACTCTGGAAGGGACAGGGGCATCGGTGCCAGCTCACTGCCGTGTGGCAAACCTAACCCCCCTGTGAGCGCCAAGCCGGGCGCTTTCAGGCCCCCAGCAGGCCTGAACCCCTACCGACCTAAGCAATTCCACGGGCGCCGAGGATGGGAGGGGGTGGAAGGAGGAAGTCCCGTGTGTGGCCAAGCAAACCCTGCCACCCCGAGCCCACCGCGCGAGGAGACTGGCTATGCCGTGCCAATCCTGTGCCTGTTGACCTAGGAACCTTCCCTAACCTCCGAGCCCGGGCCTCCGAGCTGTGTTTCTTTGGTCTCAAATCAAGTTTAAACTTCCGACAGAGGCTCCCAGCTGCCCCTTGGTCTCTGCATCCTCTGGGTCACCATGTCTGGGAACCGTGATTCCGGCCTCCTTTCCACACCTGGAGGTTGTGGCAGTCATGTCTCGGTATCTAGGACTCCCCGTCTCCCAGGCTCCTCTGAGCGAGCCGACAGGTAGAGCACACACCAATGTCGATTTCTGGCTTGCTGGATCAGCAGCCAGAATCGTACTCGAATCCTCTCTATTTCCTCCTCTGCGTGGAGGAATCATTAAGAAGATGAAAAGACACTGAGCCGCTTTTCAATCAAATTTAAAACCAGGTACCAAGGGCCGGCCCTGTGCTGGGCACAACGGTGAGCCTGTTGCCCAGGGAAGTGGCGATTACAGGGCAGGTAATCAGTGACCTGCCAGAGCAGTGCAGGGCTGGGGGTAGCCTGCAGCCGATGCAATCATCCTGGATTTGGGGAGAGGTGGGGAAGGCTCTCTGAAGGGAGGGAGGGACGGCTCTGCTGAGATCTCCAGTTCCTTCTGAGTGCGGGCTTACTTCACAACCCTGTTATCCATTCTGAAATCCTCAGGGCTTTAAAAATAGCTCTATTCTGAAACAATCCATCCTGAAACCTATTCCAGATCCTCCTTATGTCTTATTAACTGCTATACTGCAGTGGCCTACAGTTTCAGAAGAGGAGGTTGAAGGCAGATGTGACAGATGAGTGTGTCCTTTCTGTTTTGGGCTGTGGGATCAGCCCAGGGCTTAGGCCTTGCTTTACCTGCAGTGTTATTATACAAATTGTGGGGCCCCAAATCAATTTTGGGGGTGTGTGATTGATATCTCTCTCTCTCTCTCTCACACACACACACACGCTATGCCCAAATACCTGAGCGCCTACTATGTGCCAGTCATTGAACCAGGTGCTTGCACGTTGACTTTCTTAATCTTTTCTGCGAAGATTAAAATGTTCTGAAATATCGAGTACTGTCCCTGATGTTTATAAGTCAAAATTAGCCTCACTCGGCAGCTTGAGTCTAGCACTCACTCAGCAAACACATGCTAACACACTGCCCAGGTGTCAGACGTTATCCAGGGCAGAGTCGGGCCTGGTCCGGCTCTTGCCCTCAAGGGGCTCCTAGACTCATCATCTAACCATAGCCCCAAGGGTCGGCTCTAACAGGGAGGAGGAGGGAGGAACCCCAACCAGGAGCCTCACCTTCTCAGCATGGCTGATGTTTCCCCTTAGGGCTTAACTACGCTCAGAGGAAGTTCATGGTGGTGGAGATAACCCAAGGACAAAACATCACAGGAAGTGGGTTTTGTGGTAAGAGACTGCAAAGTGCTGAGCTGTGAACCCCACGGGGTGCTGAGCTCTACAAAGCCCTTCTCCCACGCCTTCCTTCCAGTCTCAGGTGGTTAGGCTGGACCTGGGGAGTCTGAGCATCATCCTCAGGCCCTTCTAGGGGTGGGAGACAACTCCCCTCCTTCCTGTCATACCCTTGGGCCCACTGGACACATGCCCCAGAGATGAGTATAGCAGAGCTGAAGGTGGAGACACAGCTGAGCCCATCCATACTCTCTTATGTCCCCTAGATGTTATCCTCCTAATTCAGGTTCAAAACCCCACCACCCCAACCCAGCTCCGTTCCTCATGGCTGGAGTCTATGAGACCCCTGTGACCTCTAACACACCTGCCTGACTCAGTCCCATGGTTTGAAATACCATCTCTCTGCAGATGGCTCCTAGGTCTTTTTCTCTCGGCCCTGCCATCTTCACTTGCATGTCTAATGGAACTACAAACCTAACACGCCCAAAATGAAACTCCAGATTTCCTCCCCTCTCTAGTCTCCCCATGTCAGCCTGTGGTAGCGGCATCTCTCCAGCTGCTTTAACCTAGGAGTCATGCTGGACTCTTCCCTCTTCTCACCCACCACAATCAGTGCATCAGCCAGTGCTGCCAGTTCGTTCTCTCCACCCCCACGGCCACCCCAGCAATGATGTCTTAGCTGGCCTCCTGGCCTCTACTCTACACCACTCTTTCCAGCCATTCTTGACATAACAGCCGCAGTGAGCAGCAGAGTTATCTCTTCAAACTATAAATCAGATCATCGCACTGCTGTGGCTTAAAATTGCACTTAAAGGGGTGCCTGGCTGGCTCAGTTGGTGAAGTGTGCAACTCCTGATCTTGGGGTTGTGAGTTTGAGCCCCATGTTGGGTGTAGTGCTTACTTAAGAAAAAAAAAATGCACTTAAAAACAAATCTGAACAGTATGGGGGCTCCTCAAAAAATTAAACACAGAATTACTCAAGATCTAGCAAAGGGTGGATGAATCAATAAACAAATGTGGTATATACAAGCAAGGAAACATTCAGCCTTTAAAAGGAAGGAAATTCTGCCATAATCAATTGAGATTTACCCCAGGGATGCAAGGATGGTTCAATATATGCAAGTCAATCAACAAGATACACCACATTAACAAAAAGATGGTGAAAAATCATACAGTCATCTCAATAGATTCAGAAAAAACATTTGACAACATTTAATATCTACTCATGATAAAAATTCTCACCATTAAGTCAGTAGAGAGGGAATATACCCCAACACGATAAAGACAATACATGACAAACAGACAGCTGACATTACACTCAATGATGAAAAGCTAAAAGCTTTTCCCCTAAGATCAGGAATAAGACAAGGGCACTCTCACCACTTTTATTGCACACAGTACTGGGAATCCTAGCTGCAGCAATTAGACAAGAAAAAGAAATACAAGACATCTAGATTGGTAAGGAAGAAATAAATCTGTCACTGTTTGCAGACACGATATTGCATATAGAAAACCCTAAAGACTTCACCAAACATCTATCAGAACTGATAAGGGAATTCAGTAAAATTGTGGCACACAAAATCAACAAACAGAAATCTGTTCTGTTTCTATACACTAATAATGAAATAGCAGAAAGGAAAATCGTGAAGACAACCCCATTTAACACTGCATCAAAAAGAACAAAATACCTAGGAATAAATTTAACAAAAGAGGTGAAAGACGTGTATTCTGGAAACCATCAGACATTGTTGAAAGAAATCAAAGATGACACAAATAAATGGAAAGATCTACCATGCTTATGGGTTGGAAGAACTAATATTGTTAAAATGTCCCTACTACCCAATGCAATCTTCATTAAAATACCAAAAGCGTTTTTTTCACAGAACTAGGACATATAATTCTAAAATCTGCGTGGAACCACAAAAGATCTCAAATAGCCAAACCAATATTGAAAAGAATAACAAAGATAGAGGTACCACAATTCTAGATTTCAAACTATACTGCAAGCGATCATGTTCAAAGCATAAAAACAGACGCATAGATCAATGAAACTGAACACAGAGCCCAGAAATAAACCCATGCTTATATGGTAAGTCTATGACAAAGGAGGCAAAAATACACAGTGCAAATAAAATAGTCTCTTCAATAAATGGTGTTGGGAAAGCTGGACAGCTACATGCAAGAGAATGAAACTGGACCGCTTTCTTACACGGTACACAAAAATAAAATCAAAATGGATTAAAGACCCAAATGTGAGACCTGAAACTATAAAACTCCTAAAAAAAAGACACAGTAATCTTTTGGACACCAACTTTAGCAATATTTTTCTGGATATGTCTCCCCAGGCAAGGGGAACAAAAGCAAAAATAAACAAGTGGGGCTACATGAAACTACAAAGCTTTTGCACAGAGAAGGAAACCATCAACAAAATGAAAAGGCAACCCACTGAAAGGGAGGAGATATTTGCAAATGATATATCCAATAAGGAGCTAATATCCAAAATATATAAAGAACTCCTATACCTCAACACCAAAAACCCAAATAATCTGATTGATTAAAAAGTGGGCAGAGGACCTGAATAGACATTTTTTCCAAAGACAGATGGCCAACAGACATATGAAAAGACACTTAACATCGCTACTCATCAGGGAAATGCAAATCAAAACCACAATGAGATATCACCTCACACCAGTCAAAATGGCTAGGATTAGAAGACAAGAAGTAAGTGTTAGTGAGGATGTGGAGAAAAGGGAGCCCTTAAACACTGTTGGTGGGAATGTGCACTGGTGTAGCCACTATGGAAAACAGTCTGGAGATTCTTCAAAGAACTAAAAATACAAGTACCAAATAATCCATTAATTCTACTTCTGGGTATTTACTTGAGGAAAACAAAAACACGAATGCACCATTATTTGTGGCATTATTTACAATAGCCAACATATATATGGAAGAAACCTAAATGTCCACTGAATGATGAATGGATAAAGATGTGATATATATACACAATGGAATGTTGCTCAGCCATAAACAATCATGAAATCTTGCCATTCGTGATAACCCAGACGGACCTAGAGGGTATCATGCGAAGTGAAATAAGTCAGTAATAGAATGCTAAGTGAAACACTGTCTGATTTCACTCTTGGGGAATCTCAAAATCAAAACAAACAAACAAACAAACAAAACAACAGTAACAAAAAAGAGAAAGACTCATAGACACAGAGAACAAACTAGCGATTGCCAAGGGGAGAGGGGTGGAGGAACAGGTGAATAGGTCAAGAGGATTAAGAGGTATAAACTTTCAGTTATAAAACAAATAAGTCACAGAGATGAAATACAGCATAAGGAATATAGTCAATAATATTGTAATAAATTTGTGTGGTGATAGATCGTAACTATGCTTATCGTGGTGAGCATTTCATAATGTGTATAACTGTCAAATCACTATGTTATAAACCTGAAACTAACAAAATATTCTATGTCAACTATACTACAATTAAAAACTTAATAAGGAAGGAAATACTGACACATGCTTAAACACGGATGAATCCTGAAGACATTATGCTAAGTGGAATAAGCCAGAAACAAAAGAAGAGATAGTGAATAATTTCACTTACGTGAGGTACTTAGAGTAGTCAAATTCATAAAGAAACAAATGTGGAATACTGGTTGACAGTGGTTGGGGGGAGGAGGGAATAGGGAGTCATTGTCTCATGGGTACAGAGTTTCAGTTTGGGAAGATGAGGGAGTTCTGGTGATGGACGGTGGTGATGGTTTCACAATAATATGAAGGTATTAAATGCCACTGAATGGAGGGGCTCCTGGGTGGCTCATTCAGTTAAGTGTCCGACTTCAGCTCAGGTCACGATCTCATGGTTCGTGAGTTGGAGCCCTGCGTCGAGCTCTGTGCTGACAGCTCAGAGCCTGGAACCTGCTTCGCATTCTGTGTCTCCCTCTCTCTCTGCCCCTTCCCCACTTGCACTCTGTTTCTCTCTGTCAAAAGCAAATAAACATTAAAAAATACTTAAAAAAAATTTTTTTTTCAACGTTTATTTATTTTGGGGACAGAGAGAGACAGAGCATGAACGGGGGAGGGGCAGAGAGAGAGGGAGACACAGAATCAGAAACAGGCTCCAGGCTCTGAGCCATCAGCCCAGAGCCCGACGCGGGGCTCGAACTCACGGACCACAAGATCGTGACCTGGCTGAAGTCGGACGCTTAACCGACTGCGCCACCCAGGCGCCCCTAAAAAATACTTTTTAAATGCCATTGAATGGCACACTTAAAAATGGTTAAGATGATAAATTTTATGTGATGCATATTTTACCACACATACACACATGAAAAATCCAAACACTGACCACTGTTTACAAAGGTCTTGGGATTCAGTTTTGCTCATCTTTTGAGCTCACTTCGTACCGGTGTTCTTTTTGTCTCCTTGCTCACTTCTCTTCAGCCACGCTTGTCCTATTTCTGCCCTATTAACACACCTAGGCTGAAGGCCTTTCTAATGGCTGTTCCCTTTGCACGGGACCAGAGTAGCCTTTCCTGGCTACCTTGACTAAAAGAGCTCTGTAATTATTCACGAGCTTATTATCCTGCATCTTTTCTTTTTTTTTTTTCCCCTCTAATTTCTTCATAGCCCTTATTACCCGAAATTATTTATTTTGTCTTTCCCATTAAAAAAGTAAGCTCTAGGGGCACCAGAGTGGCTCAGTCGGTTAAGTGTCTGACTTCAGCTCAAGTCGATCTCACGGTTCGTGGGTTCGAGCCCCACATCAAGCTCTGCACTGACAGCACAGAGCCCGCTTTAGATCCTCTGTCTTCCTCTCTGCACCTCCCTCACTCATGCGCACACATGCGCTCTCTCTCTCTCAAAAAAATAAAAATAAAAATAAAAATAAAAATAAAAATAAAAATAAAATAAAATAAAGGGTGCCTGGGTGGCTAAGTCGGTTAAGCTGTGGACTCTTGGTTTCAGCGGGGGTCGTGATCTTGCGGTTCCTGAGTTCAAGCCCCACGTTGGGCTCTGTGCACATAACACAGAGCTTGCTTCAGATCCTGTCTCCCTCTCTCTGCCCCTCCCCCACTTGTGTTCTCTCCCTCAAAAATAAAATGTTAAAAAAATTAAAAAAAAGAAAAAGTGAGCTCCAAGAAGATAGAGACCTTGCCAACCTGTTCACTGCTGTACCCCCATGGCCTGGTGCCTGGTAGATAACTAAAAAAAATACTTATCGGGGCGCCTGGGTGGCGCAGTCGGTTAAGCGTCCGACTTCAGCCAGGTCACGATCTCGCGGTCCGTGAGTTCGAGCCCCGCATCGGGCTCTGGGCTGATGGCTCAGAGCCTGGAGCCTGTTTCCGATTCTGTGTCTCCCTCTCTCTGCCCCTCCCCCGTTCATGCTCTGTCTCTCTCTGTCCCAAAAATAAATAAACGTTGAAAAAAAAAATTAAAAAATAAATAAATAAATAAATAAAAATAAAAAAAATATTTATTAATAAGCAAATCAGTGAATGCCGCCTTTATTTACTGTTTTCTTGTGGGCTGTCTGTCCCCCTCTTCCTTGGCTTCTGAAAAATCTAGAAAAGAACAAGAGAAAGCCTTTCTTATAGGGAGGACTTCCTCACTAATTTTTCCTGTTTTGTTTTTATTCTGTGTTCATGCCCATCTGTGTTTTATTCAGCCTTCAATCTAACTGCAACTGGGAGGTTTTTCTTGATGAATCCATTTGGAAGGATAAAAGGAGAAGTAAACGAGTGTGACACCCCATGGGAATATCCTACAATTCACGGGTCCAGATAGAACATGTGGACACAGGGCCGTACCTTCAAACCTAAATCAAGATTCGCTGTCGGCCGCTTTCCATTTCCAGGTGTAAGGAGTAGACTGGCAGATGAAATTAACATGTGGGAACAGAATTTCTTTATGGACAGAAACGGAAGAAAATATGGAAATGGAAATCTTCCCAGAAAATCCAGGACATAGAGTTACTACGGGGAAGTCTTCTTATATTATAAAACATGGACAGAGGTAGGAGATAAAGGTGATAAAGCAACTTTACCTGTTGAAATACACACCTGAAGTTGTAATTCAACTAAAATCAGAGGCTTTGAATAGTTTCTGACTTGCATTGCTTAGGAGTTTAGGAGGCCACGAGACGACCTGCTACTTCAGTTCTGAGCGGCAAGTGGAAGTGAGGGAACTCTTGGGCTAGACCAAAGTGCTCCCCAAATGTCTCCTTCCCTGGGCTTCGCAGTGTATTTCCTGACTTCAGGGCTGCCCTTCACCTGCTTCCCTTCCTACAGCACCCCCTGCTGCCCAACGGCACCTCCTAACTCCTCTCTCCGTGAGCAACTTGCTCACTGAGAGTCCTGTTCATTTCCTGACTCTCTGGGTCCTAAGTGTGTCTGATTTCCTCCCATCCATCTAGCAAATTCCCACAGGATGAAGGTGGAGGTTCTCTCCCCCTCCCCCTCCCCGAGGGGCAGGGCAGGACTTTCAATATAGGGATGCCCGGCTGGGGGCACAGTAGACCCATGGGCCTCGAGGGCCAGTTTCGAGAAGCTTGTAGAGCGTGCCAGACCGGGAGTGGACCTGGCAGCTGACCTGGCCATGCAGGAATGAAATATGTGCCTGGGCTTCAGACTCCAAAGTGGGAAAGAAAAAGTTCCCCAGCCTGGCACCAGGCCTCATCTCCCGCACCCTAGTATCAAATGCCTGTATAGTCATGGCCATAAATCTGCTGCCAGGTGCCTGGGTAGAAGGGCAGGAGAGCATGGACATTGTGTTTCAGCAGAGACACAGCCCTTGTTTGTGCGTGTGTAATGAGAACCAGTTAATCTGATCAAACGGTCAAACACGGGAAATTGTATCCCGCGGTGGACTGTGGAGATTTCTGACCACGGATCTGAGTTTCTTCCTTTTCCCTGCTGATCTGAACGTTGAAAGTATGTCTAAGAGTCCGAAAGCCCTCAGGGTGGGGTTGTTTATCGTAGGGTCCACAAATTCCCTGGAATCCCCTGCAAAAATGTGGGTGTGTGCACACTGATGTAGCAATTGTACACTATTCTAGGGAGGGGGCATAGTTCTAACAGATTCTCAAAGAGGCCAGGACGTAGAAAAATAAGAATGACTGCCTTAGTTTTTCAGGCAGGTGATTCTGAGATACTGGACCAGGCTCTGAGACAACCAGAGAGAATGGGAGCATGCATCTGGTGGCCGGCGAGGGGCAGGCCCTTTGGAGGAGCCACGGGGGTTACTGCAAAGTCCATCCTACCAGGCATAGGCTGCTGTGCCATTCATTCATTCATTCATTCATTCATTCATTCATTCATTCTTCATCAGAGAGAGCACAGGCAGTAGAGGGACAGAGAATCTTAAGCAGGCTCCGAGCTCCACACCCAGTGCAGAGCCTGGCAAAGGGCTCAATCTCACAACCAGGAGATCATGACCTGAGCCGAAATCAACGGTCAGATGCTCAACCGACTGAGCCACCCGGGCACCCCTGCTGTGCCCTTTAGACACCACCGATGCCAGGCTGGCCTGATGTTACTTGTCTTGCCTGGTCGGAAGGGTTGTCCTTTACGGACGCCCAACATTCTGGGTGGCAAGGTGAAACAGTTTGGAACTGCCACCGCATGTGAGTCAAGCTCAGCAGCTTCTGCGGGATGGGCAGCACAGGGTTGGGGGGGAGAAGGGTTTCCTGTTCGAGAGGAAGGGCAGCTGGTCCACCTGCTCTCGCTCCAACCATTCCATTGCTACCGAGTTTCCCTGCAGGAATCTATCGAGATGCCCCTTCCATCTCTGCTAAACTCTTTGTTCCTCCCTTCTGGAAGACCGATCTCTAGCTCCTTGTCCACTAGACCCTCCCGCTGCATTCCTGAAACGGGCTCGGTCCTTGCTTTGTTAAGTGCTGCTGCCAGGTGTCTGTTCTCCCCGGGGAAATGCGAACACCCTGACTCAGCGGGGCTCACACTCAGTTCCTTCTGCTGCCTTCCCTGGCCCTATTCCATTTTTTTGGCATCAGTCCTACTCGAAGGCAGGAAGGAGACTGGGGAAGGTAAGGGGACAGCGGCTCTACTGGAACGGCCCCCGGGCACACACCGGGAAGTGTGGAATCAGTTCCTGCCCTTGAGAAGGGAGTGCGGGCCCTGGAGGCCAAGCTGGGAGAGCCACAGATGGCTGTGTGCCGCAGAAGGAGGAGGAGAAGATGCCCAGTGCCACAGTCCCTGTCCTCTTCTGGCCCATCATCCCACTCTCGGGTGACTCTAAGAACTTCCTCCCCGGAGTTGGGGTCCTCTGCCTCCCTTCCTGACACTTTCCCTCCCCCCAGAACGGCCACCCTTCTAAGACAAGGTCATTCTCCAGCTTAAACACCTTTATTGAGTCCTCTTTTTATCCTAAATACTTTTAGCATGGCACCAATTTCAATGCAGCATCTTTTATAGTGTCATTTCCTACAACGAACCTAAGCTTCGGCCATGGCAGACCTCTCAATTTTTCACAAACACACCTGCCACACACCTATGTCTCTAGAACATTCTGCTACGCCAGTCTCTCTTCTAGAAATACCCTTCAGTGCCTCTTCTCTCCCTAGACACTCCTGCCTAAGGGCCCAGCTTCAATCTGGTCTCCGCTGTGGACGGTCCTCGGCATGCCATGCAGAGATACCATCTGGCTAGGTGCTCCCACAGCGCAGCGTTCCCATACAAAGGGTGAACCAAAACTAATGCTTACGGAGCCCTTCCTCGACACTAAGCACTCTTTGGCACACGGATGGTCTCATTTCTTCCCTATCTCTGATTCCTCGCCCAACACGTGAGGGAGTCAACGATCTTCATTTTCAGAAGAGGAAACGGAGGTTCAGAGAGGGTAAGTATCTTGCCCAAGGTCACAGAGCTAGGAAGAGTCAGGGCTAGGATCTGATTTCCTGGGTGTCAGACCCTCAGGTCCATGCTCTTTCATGCGTGTTAAGGCCGTGATATGGGCTGTATGCGGCCGTGACTGGTGTTATAAGAGGCCATCTGACCTGTGGGGGTCGTTGGCCTTCTCACGGCAAGATCTGTCCCATGTCATTCGCCACTGCAGCCCCTCTGCCTAGGTCAGTGCCGGGCAGCGTATTCAGTGGATGTCTGCGGAACTGCTTTGAAGGGTGCAAGTTTGGAGAGCAACCTCACCTACCTCTTACCAACTACCGCAAAGAGAGCTTCCGAGGTAGATTCTCCCAAGAGTAGAAGAGGACTTTAGCAGGTAGGAGACAGCGGGGAAGGCCCATCCCCACCGTCTGCCCTGACTTCTCCCCGCATTTCTGACAGGGGGTTGGGCCTGGCAGCTCCAAGGGAGTCAAAGCTCTTGGAGCTCTTTGGCTGAAGTGGGAATAAAGTCCAGGCTCTAGGAATGTGGTCTACCTGCCCCCTGTCCCCTACCTTCCTGTCCCTCACCTGCCTTCTCCCTGCTCCTGGACTTCATGGTGAGCAGTGACGCCAGGCAACAGGTGGTGAGGGTGCCTGCTCCCTGGAGAGAACCTGCCCTCCTTCCCCGAGGACCAGGGGAGGCACTGGCCCCCTCCCCGGGGCCCCCTCCGGCCTTACCGTCGGTGCTGGCATCATCCACCAGTATGATCTCCTTCAGCAGGATGGCGGGGCTGGTGTGCAGGACGCTGTACACGGTTCGCAGCAGCGTGGACCAGGCCTCGTTGTGGAACACAATGATGACGCTGGTGGTGGGCAGTGGAGGGCAGCGGCGGAATTTCTGGTCGACACACCTGGACAGACGGAAGCATACAGATAGAGCTCTCCAGGTCCCCGGGAGTTCCAGGGGCGGGAGGGCTCTGTCCGTAGGTTTTCGTAACCATCCTCTGCCCTCTGCTGTGCTTGGGCATGGCTGTTCCCTGTTCCTGGCTTACTCTGGTTTTCTACCTGCTGTGAGCCTCTGCACAGGTCCTAGCCGACCCACTCCAAAACCTGTCCGCCCCACAGCTGGCTCCGTGCACCAGCCGCCATGCAGAGGGGCTCCCCTGCCCGCCCCCCCCCACCACCCCCACCCGGCTTCTCTCATCTGCTCTAGGACGTTCCAGGGCTGACTCTCTGTTCCTCAGTAATGTGCGTACTGCATAGAGTGTAATCCAATCCAGAGGTCCCAGAGGGGAAGTAATAGAGCGCGAGTTTGACATCCGAGAAAAGCGACTACAATTTCCACACTCAAGGAGAGAATAAGGCTCTTCTCTTTGCAATGTACGGTTCTTCTCTAACCCATTTCCTCGTTAATTACCTGTCATCTGATGCTACTATCACACATGATTTCCTGTGGCCTCTTCTCCGCCTTCATCTACTCTAGCTATGCTGGGCACGTGGCCACACCGCTGCCCTCCTGACATTCCGCCTTGGGTGGGAGTGGGAATGGGTGAATCCTGGATTATCAAGGAATCACGTGGCCTGACAGCCTCTCTTATCCCCCTCTGCGGGTCACAGAGATTTCTCATGGACCCTCCAGAAGAGCCTCCCCAACTTCCTCCACTGGCTGCCCTCATGCCCGACGCCCCTCCCTGCTGAGGAGCTCCCGATAACTCCGAGTGGCTCCACCTTCTAGGACTAGACTAGCTGGTCCAAGTCCGAGGAAACCTAGGTTCACAGCCCGGAGGAACCCTGAACCACACGAGAAAAGCCCAAAAGGGTGTATAACTCTTGCGTTGGGAAAAAAACAACATCTTTGACTTAAGGGCGGTGTGAACACAGCCACGGCAGCCTCAGTGTGAGGTGGCCGAGCAGGGATCCAAGTGCTGGTCCACTGCCCAGGACTGGAAGTACAAATGGCTTCCTAGAAAGGTTGGAATGAATTCATGGCCCCGTGGGCCTTCATGGCAGGAAACCAGGAGGTGCTAGGACAGTCCTGACCATCTGGGCTGCCGTCAGGAAATGTCCCTTTCTCAGCAGCTCGGTGGCAGAGTGCTCCAGGCTCAGGTAGGCCTCAGCAGAGGGCAAGGCCACCGACATCGCAACCTGGAACCAGCCCTCCCAGATACCCTTGTGTCAGGCCCTGGCCCCAGGCCCTGAGTCCCTCCTTCAGTAACCTGTCACTTTCATAACTGTAACTTCATAAGTCAACATTTCACTCGCACAGTATCCCTGGGCCTCCGGCCTGACCACAATACCACCAGCATAAGGGCACTGGCCAGGAAAAGAAGGGAGGGCTTAGAGGAAATCCTTGCCCACATCATAAGATCACCATCAGCTCTTTAACCTGGCATTTGGCCCGTGGCCATGACCATACCAGCCACGCTTTTGGCGGAGCCCTGGCCTCACCCCAGGACTTTGGGTGCTACTTACTCAGGGGGTCGGGTGTCCGGCCCCAGGGCCCTCTGCAGGGAGATCCGGTCACTGGCAAACGCATTGAAACAGTGTTTCTTATAGCCTTCTTCCTTCTCCTGGGTCTCCAGACTGGTCCACTTGTCCTTCTGAAATGCTTTTCCATCTGCCCCAGGGCTATTGGGATCCTGTGGTGGCCGTTCCCAGAAGGGCCTCAGCTCTGCTGGGGTATAGAGCCCAGGTAGGCAGGACCGGTTTATGGAGACTGGTGTCTCCTGGGGCTCTGGGGCCCGGATCTGGAGCTTAGGCATCGAATCTCGAAGGTTGTTCACAGCCCCCAGCATGAGGTCCAGAACATGGTCCTTCTGGCTCACCAAAGACTTCAGCCACGGTTTCTCTGTGGCCTGTTCCGTGCTGCTGACATCCCTGTGCATGACGAAGAGAAAGAGCACGAAGGCACTGCCCACCATGGCCAGGCGCATGGGCATGTGGCGTCTACGGAGGAGACGCATCCTCGGGGACCGATGGGGACCCCGGCTGGGTCAGCTCTGAGTGCCGGGCCCGACCCTGGAAACAGCTTGATCTGTTGCGATGGCCACACCCTGGGGCCTCAGCCTGAGAAGGGAAGGGATGAGAGAGAGAAATGAGCCAAGGCACAGGTGTGGAAGGGGCTCGAGGTTTGAGGCCAGGCTCTGTTGCTCAATGCTGACAACACCCTGGCCCAGTCACTTCACTTTTCTGTGCCTGACTTTGCTCTCTCCGTAGAATGAGGAGGCCAGACTCAGTGTCTCCTTCCTGCTCTAAGACTGTGCCACTCATGGGTCTAGGACACCGAGACTCTGCAGGAAGAGGTTTGATCGACGTAATCACCTTGGGAAACAATGTGACATTATCAAGCAAAATCGGAAATGTACACATCTATGACCCAGCAATTCTACTCCTGGTTTTACATCCCCGATAACCTCCTGCACACGAGCCAGGAGGCACGTGCAGGAAAGCGTCTAGCAGCGTTGACTCAGATGGCAAAAATGAGAAACAATCCAAGTGTCCATCCACAGAACGAATAAGTGTGAAATACCCACAGAACAGAGGATTCTACGGCAGTGACACAGGACGAGCTGCTTCCACAAGCAGCTACATGGTGTAATTGGTGAGTCTAGACAGCAGGCTGCAGAAAGATACATACGGTATGAATCCACTTACAAAAAATTCAAACACCTAAAGCTAAACAATATATTGTTTATGAATACAAAAATGAACATGTAGCGGGGCGCCTGGGTGGCTCAGTCGGTTAAGCGGCCGACTTCGGCTCAGGTCATGATCTCGTAGTTTGTGAGTTTGAGCCCCGCGTCGGGCTCTGTGCTGACAGCTCGGAGCCTGGAACCTACTTCCAATTCTGTCTTCCTCTCTTTCACCTTGCCTACTCACACTGTCTCTCTCTCTCTCTCTCTCGAAAATAAATAAACATTAAAAAAAATTTTTTTTTAAATGAACCTGTGGTAAAGCTATAAAGAAAAATGAGGGGGAAAAAAAACCCTGAAGGAATAACAAAACCAAAATTTCTGGAGACGGAGGAAAATGTATGGGAACAGAGGCGCACATGGACTTCAAAGTATTTTTTTTTTTAATTTAAAAAAAAGTCTTTATTTATTTTTGAGAGAGAGAGACAGAGTGTGAGCAGGGGAGGAGCAGAAAGGGAGACACAGAATCCGAAACAAGCTCCAGGCTCTGAGCTGTCAGCACAGAGCCAGATGCGGGGCTCAAACTCACCAACCGTGAGATCATGACCTGAGCCAAAGTCGGACGCTCAACCGACTGAGCCACCCAGGCGCCCCACAAAGCATTTTTTTTTTAAGTGGATGGTGGCTGCTGGTAGAACTGTTATTCTTTATACCCTTACATATGTTTTATAAATATTCTTTTCTATCTACTCATTTAATTTTTTAATGTTAAGTTTTGAGAGAGAGAGAGAGAGAAAGTGGGTAGGAGGGTAGGGGAGTAGGGGAGGAGCAGAGAGAGGGGGACAAAGGATCTGAAGAGGGCTCCACGCTGACAGCAGAGAGCCTGATGTGGGACTTGAACTCACGAACCACGAGATCAAGTCCTGAGCCGAAGTAGGATGCATAACCGACTGAGCCACCCAGGCACACCTATCTACTTATATTTAGTTAAAAACAAACAAACCAACCAACCCAGGGGCGCCTGGGTGGCTCAGTTGGCTAAGCGTCTGACTTTGGCTCAGATCATGATCTCACGGTTCATGGGTTCGAGCCCCGCATTGGGCTCTGTGCTGACAGCTCAGAGCCTGGAGCCTGCTTCGGATTCTGGGTCTCCCCCTCTCTGCCCCTCCCCTGCTCATGCTCTGTCTCTCTGTCTCTCTGAAAAATAAACATTAAAAAAAAACAAACCACAAAAAAAAACCCCGAAGGTTCTATAACATCTTCCAGACAGAGATGGGCTTATAGGTTTACCAGCTTCTGTCCTCAGGCACGTGGTCCCATGGCTCAGAGGATGAACGTTTGCCAAACTTTCTGTGGAGAACTCTAGATATTGGTGACAGTAGACCTGGGTACAAATTCTGTTCTGCCTCTTCTAGCAATAATAACACCTACCTTCTACGGTCGTTGTAAGGATTAAAGTACCATGTAATAATTCATGGAAAAAGTTTAGCAGTCTCTGCACATAGCAAGTTCTCAAAAAGTGTTAGTTTCTGTTATTAGCATCTTGTGTGACCCTTGGACAAATTCATCTCTCGAAGGCTCAATTTCCTCATCTGTAAAGTGGGAGGTAACTAATACCTAACGCACAGGGTCACCATGAAGATTAAATCAGCGATAACGTAGGTACAGTGCTCGGCAGAGTGCCTGGCACGTACTAAGCCCTCAATAAATGCTATCAATTATTTCTATTATTACAATTAATAAATCCCTGCTCAGCTTCCCAGCAATTATCCTTGAGTACCTGGTCCTTGGCCAAAGCCACACTCATTACCCGTAGCATGTCTTGTTAAAAAGTAATTCCGGTTGAGCTACTTAACGCTGTTATTTAAACACACAAGCTCCTTCCTGCCTGTGGAGAAAAGCCTCGTGTCTGGAGTCACTGGGATCTGTGGAATACGCATCCATCATGATCTCCAGAGGGAGCGGGGCTACACAGGTGGTTTTCTTTTACAACGTCAGATTCGACAGCATCAGCAAAAGTCACATAAAACGAAACCTCTTTGAGCAACTGTTTTGTATCAGGAGTTGTCTAGGAGACAGGAGAGGAAATGTGTTAATTCCGCCAGCAGTGATTGAATAGGGCAGGTACTCAGCCAGCCAGATTGGGGATGGCGAGAAGTGGGAGCTGGTGCACTGAAAGAAGAATATGCGGATTATGACCTGCGGAATGAGGTGGCCCAGACCACCCACATGGCGTCTGTAGGTAGCTCCCTCAGCATCTGAGGTCCCACTTGGCGGAAGTGAAACCCGTGGAGTTATTCTGATTGAAGGCCGAGTTTCAACACACCCACACAAAGGAAGCAGAGGCACAAGATTCGTTATTACTTACAGGTCCCAGAAGCGAGGGGGCGCAATGAGCCAGGGGGAAGGGCTGTCCTCTGTCTGGGGTCACCAGGAAGCAGGAGACAGACATAGCTAGCTAGCACCTATACTTAAAGGCGACCGGAGCAGAGGTCACTATCTTCTCCCAGGCTTAACTCTAAGTAGTTATTATTTTTTTTAATGTTTATTTTTGGAAGAGAGTAGGAGCAGGGGAGAGGCAGAGAGAAAGGGGGACAGAGGATCCCAACTGGGCTCCACACTGACAGCAGAGAGCCCGAGGTGGGGCTCGAACCCAGGAACCGTGAGATCATAACCTGAGCTGAAGTCGGATGCTCAATGGACTGAGCCACCCAGGCGCCGCCTAAGTGGTCATTTTAAAAGGTGCTCTGCTAAAAGCAAAGTGGGAACTTTTGGCAGGCATCCTAAACTCGAGTCCTTATCTAAATGTCCAGGCTGTGGATGTGAGAAGGGTTATCATGCTGTAAAATGCCGAGGCAGCAACTCAGAAAAACAAAGCCTTCTTTCTCGAAAGTTGTTTTTCGCATCACACTGGGGGAGGCAGTGATGGGCAAGTCCAACCTTCGAGGAGCATACAGTCAATTGGGGAAGTCAGATTTTTTTTTTAATTGAAGTATAGTTGACCTGGGAAGTCAGATTTTCAATGGAGATCAGCCAATGAGACAGGCATCCTTGGTGCCCAGGGAGAGTGGATGCAGGAAACTCAGCAAGTGGGGGAAGGTGACGTCTGTGAAGAGGTCTCATGGGGGGAGGAGCTTGGGCTGAGCACTGACTCACAAGTAGGAGCTGGCCAGGCCAGGTGAGTATCCTTCAGGCAGAGGGAACAGCACCAACTACGGCCTGGAGGTGGGAGAGAGCATGGCCAAGCAGAAAACTGCCAGTAGTTCGGTATGGTGGGAGCATGAAAATAGCCGAGGATGGGCCTGGAGAGGTGGCTGCAGGTAGGTCCCCATGCCAAGGAGTTTGCCCTTGACCTGAGGTATGGGAGCAACAAAAGATTAGCCAGGGCCCAGCATTACAGGAAAACAGTATGACAGCTGGTGGAGGGTGTCCAGGAGATAGATCTGATTGGCAGGTGGATGGCCAACCGAGAGGCGTGTCGGTGGCGGTGAGGGTCTGACCCAAGAAAGCAGGTGTGTGGATGAGGAGGCAGGACCCAGTGCTAGGAAAACTCCCTTGGGTGATGGGACAGGACAATTTGCCCCAGTTGGGACACAGAGGGGTACAGAGCGGTATGAGAGAATTCCTCTCTCCAAGAGATCTTAAAATCTAGTTGGAGAATAAGAATTGCCAGCACTGGGTCCAGGTAGCACCTGTCCAGGGAAGACACGGGAACAGGAAAAAAAAAAAAAAAAAAAAAAGGTCTTTCACTGAACACCCTTCTGAACTTTGAACCCTGACTACATTATCTATTCAAAAATTAATAAAATTAAAACTTCATAATAACAGCACAGGCAGTAAGGGCTGAGCTGGGAGACGGATCTCTCTGTGGGCTTGAAGGAGGCTTCAAGGAGGGAATGGGGATTCAGCGCAGACGCAGGTTTCTGCCCTAGAGGTTGAGCCGTGCTGGGCCAGCACAAGGGGTTGAGCTAGACATCTCCTCAATTCTGGAACTGCCCCAGCTAAACACAAACAACAGGGCCCGTAAGTGGGGAAGTGTTTGCCATGACAGTGTTGCCCCATCCTGCAGGCTGCATCTTCCCTGATATTTTCTGTGTACCTTCCGACTCCAGCAAGAAAGAGGG
The DNA here is from genome assembly GCF_014898765.1 of Herpailurus yagouaroundi. NCBI lineage: Eukaryota > Metazoa > Chordata > Mammalia > Carnivora > Felidae > Herpailurus > Herpailurus yagouaroundi. The sequence continues at coordinate 3,735,877 of NW_024412407.1, read as the reverse complement.
CGCACAGTTAGGAACAAAGGCTTGGTAACAGCTTAGTTACCAGCTGCTGCCAAGTGCTCAAGACTCACCTCCTCCAGGAAGGCCTCCCTGACTGATTCACTCAGAATCACCCAGGTCACTCCAACTCCCTCGTCCTGGCATTGCCTCGTGGTCCTTTGCAGTGGGGTTCACCTTTGCTCCTTTTATTTCCCCTGGAGAAAGAGACCTAGGGTTAAATTGAGTCCTTTCCCAGGCATCTGCTCGCTCTCAATCCAGTCTGCCTGTCTAAGCCTTGCTCTCCGAAGTTTGCAGTTCCTCAAGGTACTAACCACATCCTGAAATGAAACGAGACACCTGTGATTAGCCGTGGCAGGAAGGGACTAGGTCTCTAGTTCGTTTGCTCAGCATGTGGGCAATAGGAAAGCGTCCCTTAGAAGAGACACACAATCGGATGGAAACCAGAAGACTTTGGGATGAAGGATTCCTGGCCTCTGCGTAGGAGATTCCCAGAAGTGTGGTTAGCAGGACTGGGGAGTCAGCCCTCCACTAGCCTGGTGAAGGAGTCGTCCCTATTGTATGTAGTCCTTGGTGAAGTCCAGGGCTTCCCAGGATCCTCACCCCAGTGTCTTCTTCTATTGCCCCTCACCTTGAGGCTCCCACGCCTGACTTTGAGGCTCCCACGCCTGACCTACAGGACCACTGGGCAAGGGTGCCTGCCCATAGCCCTCATCCACTCATTCCCCTCCTGCTACTGCTGCACATTCATTCCCAACTCTTTTCCCTCCAGCCACCCTTGGTATTGCCACACATAGAACCATCTTGGTTTCAGTACTGAGATGACGCCAGAAATCCTCTTCTTCCAGGAAGCTTTCCTAGATCGAACAAATGCAACCTGCTTCTCTGGCCCCACCAGCCAGAACACGAGCTCACCTTCTGTCACTGGTATAAGGGAATTGAGGTTTTACCCACCCGAGTGCCTGTCTAAGCACTGATTACAACCCATCATAGGATTGTGGAATAAATTTCAGGTGTTGCAAATCGGCATGAAAAACATTCTTTAAAAGATCAGAATGAAATAGAACAAAAAAGAAAGTCTCAAAGTGCCTCATATGCAATAGGGGTGAGTACTGTTTTGTTAAAATTTCATGTCAGTTATTACATATACATACAGTACAGCGAGTGTCTTAGTAGTCTGAAGCTTTAACAACTTCAGAAGGGTAAATACTATATACTTAACATCATTTGAAAATTTTTTACCTGATTTTTATGAATTTTGAATAACAAATTTTTATTTTCTTTTAAAAAAAAATTTTTTTTTTCAACGTTTATTTATTTATTTGGGACAGAGAGAGACAGAGCACGACGGGGAAGGGGCAGAGAGAGAGGGAGACACAGAATCGGAAGCAGGCTCCAGGCTCTGAGCCATCAGCCCAGAGCCCGACGCGGGGCTCGAACTCACGGCCGCGAGATCGTGACCTGGCTGAAGTCGGACGCTTAACCGACTGCGCCACCCAGGCGCCCCAACAAATTTTTATTTTCATGCTGTTCTCCACCCATTGGAGACGATAAACATATCCCGACACAAAGTTACAATGAAAAATGTGTTATTTAAAATTCATAAAACTTTGGGGTGCGTGGTGGATGGCTCAGTCAGTTAAGTGTCTGACTTCAGCTCAGGTCATGATCTTGCGGTCTGTGAGTTTGGGCCCCACATCGGGCTCTGTGCTGACAGCTCAGAGCCTGGAGCCTGCCTCGGATTCTGTGTCTCCCTCTCTCTCTGCCCCTCCCCCACTCACTGTCTCTCTCCCTCTCTCAAAAATAAAAAAACATTAAAAAAATTTTTTTAGGGGCGCCTGGGTGGCGCAGTCGGTTAAGCGTCCGACTTCAGCCAGGTCACGATCTCGCGGTCCGTGAGTTCGAGCCCCGCGTCGGGCTCTGGGCTGATGGCTCAGAGCCTGGAGCCCGTTTCCGATTCTGTGTCTCCCTCTCTCTCTGCCCCTTCCCTGTTCATGCTCTGTGTCTCTCTGTCCCAAAAATAAATAAACGTTGAAAAAAAAAATTTTTTTTTAAATAAAAAAAAATTTTTTTTAATTCATAAAACTTAAAGGTTAAGGAGATTTAAATTATTACCTTTCTAAAAAAAATTTTTTTTTAACGTTTATTTATTTTTGAGACAGAGAGAGACGGAGCATGAACAGGGGAGGGGCAGAGAGAGAGGGAGACACAGAATCCGAAACGGGCTCCAGGCTCTGGGCTGTCAGTACAGAGCTGGACGCGGGGCTCGAACTCACGGACTGTGAGATCATGACCTGAGCCGAAGTCGGACGCTCAACCGACTGAGCCACCCAGGCGCCCCTAAATTATTACATTTTAAATGAGGCTTTTTCTAGGGGTGCCTGGGTGGCTCAGTCGCTTAAGCGTCTGACTTTGGCTCAAGTCATGATCTCGCAGTTTGTGAATTCGAGTTCTGCATCGGGCTCTGTGCTGACAGCTCAGAGCCTAGAGCCTGCTTTGGATTCTGTGTCTGCCTTGTTCTCCGCCCCTCCCCCGCTCAAGCTCTGTCTCTCTCTCTCTCTCTCTCTCTCAAAAATAAATAAACATTAAAAAAATGTTTAAATGATGCTTTCCTGTTAGTTTGTAGAATTCATACCTCTGACGTGATTACAGTGTAAAGGTGAGACTTTGGGGATACGCTGTCACATGGAAGCGGGCACTAGGTCTTGTAAAATGTCTTTCTTAGGGGTGCCTGGGTGGCTCAGTTGGTTAAGCGTTGGACCCTTGATTTGGGCTCAGGTCGTGATCTCATGGTTTGTGAGTTCGAGCCCCATGACTAACAGTGTGGGGCCTGCTTGGGATTCTCTGTCTCCCTCTCTCTCTGCCCCTTCCCACTTGTGTGTGCGTGCTCTCTCTCTCTCTCTCTCTCTCTCAAAATAAATAAATAAACTTAGGGGCACCTGGGTGGCTCAGTCGGTTAAGTGCCCGACTTTGGCTCAGGTCATGATCTCATGGTTCATGGGTTGGAGCCCCGCATCCGGCTCTGTGCTGACAGCTCAGAGCCTGGAGCCTGCTTTGGATTCTGTGTCCTCTCTCTCCCTGCCCCTCCCCCACTTGTGCTCTGTCTCTCTCTCTCTCTCTCAAAAATAAATAAACATTAAAAAAAAATTTTTTTTAAATAAACTTAAAAAAAATGTCTTTCTTATTTTGGCCCAGTCATAGAAGTTTGAAAGCAGGGCTGCAAGATCTGTTCTGTCACACCTTTGTGAACTCCTGGGCCAGACAGGCAGGTTGTTTTCACCTTTGTTCTCACTTGCAAAGCCTAGCACAGGGTTTTTTTCTGGAGTAGATGTTCCATAAACTCTTGTTACACGAGATGATGCCTGAGGGGTTAAAGTGAGCTGTTCAAAGCTCCGAGGGAACGCACTGCACTGGCTTCACGGAAAGATATTTTGGATGCGTTTACCACAGCAGGCATGTGAGTTACAGGATATTCTTTGGTCACACATCAGCGTGCCGCTTTGGCTAGGTCTGTCCGCGAGCCCAGCACCCTCATTTTACAGGAGAGGCCAGAGTGGCCGGGTGACTTCACACAGTATCACACAGCCTGTGGCTCCCGGGGGCCAATGCCAGTCTCCCAGCTCCCAGGCCACTGCTCCGTTCCCACACTCTGACCTCCCGGTTGCAGGTCGCCTGGGGGAACTGGAGACCGGTTTAGGCTCTTCCGCCCCAGGGGCCAGGCTGTTCCCGCCCCCCCCCCCCCCAGCCTCCCCACCACCCACTGCTCCGCTCTAACACCGCCCCTCCCCTCCCTGGCACCTGCCCTCCCCCAGATCCTACCTAGGACTACAGACAGATGCTTTAAAGATGCCAAAATTCTAAGTCCCAGGCAAAGGCTCAGCTTTTGTGAAAACCAGCGGCAGCCAACCAGAACACGCCCTGGCCGGCCAGGTGGCCTTTTTGTAACAAAGTTTCTTTCTGTTTATCAGCAAAGCTGCTCACCTCCGGGAGACGTGGCAGCCAGGAAGTAGGCAGTCGACACCACCAAGGGGATGTTTGCTCAGGTTACTCACCCTACAGCTCAATTACAGGTTCTTCGACAAGTGCCGACTGTTGCCATTCTCTCACCGAGGGCACAGGTGTGTGGAGCTAGACATCCCGCTGGGGAGGGGACAGGTCAGGCTACTGGCGAGGGAGAGGGGGACCCGAGAGGCCGTTTGGGGCCAGAGGATTCTTTCTTCGCCACCAGCACTTCTTGCCATCAAACACAGCATGCATTTCACTTCCTCTGTTCTCATGAGTAGCAAATTCTCTCCTCCAACCCGCCCCCCTGACCCTTCAGATTACAGAAGGCTGGGAGGTTTTCACTTTCCCCATAATTACACCTTCAGGACACTTCAGTTGTTCCTTAAGACTCAGGCGGCAGTCCTGTGGCTTATTTTCCCAGAAAGATGCCCCGAAAGTTATTTCTGTAGCTAGTCTATCAAGTTGTTTTCCCCATGGTGTCTAGGTTCGTTTTATGTTTGCATAAAATGTTAAGCCTAAATTACCCAAACACGGATATTCCATTGAAAAACCCACCCCAAACTGGCTCACAGGGTATACCTCGAACGGTGCTCGGCGAATGTTCGCTAATTTACTCCGAGGCTGTAAAAGCCACTGCAGATCAAAATAATACGTGACCGTAGTTGAGCAGCTCACAGGTTTTTCACCGGAGGACCTCCAGGCCTGTCGGGTGGGGGCAGGGACTGAGCCTGGAGACTGCTGGCTCCTTCGGGGGTGGGGGGGAGGGAGGATGGAAGGGGGGGGGGGGGGGGGGGAGGGGTTAACCGGAAGGGTACTCCCGAGGGCTTGGGCTGGTCCCCAGATTTGAAGAGGGGGTGGTGAGGGGAGAGGGCAGAACGGAGGTTTTTCCCTCCCTCCTCACCGCACGCTTTGCTCCAGGCTGTAGGACTGCGGTCCAGGACCATCTATCCTCACACACACCACACCCTGAACTCAGGGTCTATACCCTGCCCCCTCGGTGGGCCGGCCTTCCCAATTTCCCCTAGGCTGCCAGAAGCATCGAAATCTTTGAAACAGCCCCTGCCCCTGCCCTTGCCCCGCTCCCAGGCAGGTACAAGGGCTTTCAGTGCCTTCTCAACGTCAGGTTCACTCCACGCCCACTCCCGGGCCCTGCTGATTCATTCCCTGCCTCCTGGATCCTCCTCTTCCTCTCTCTCACTCAAAACCATCCTCTGAGACTGAATCCTTATCTCCCAACATCTGGAGGATAAGCAGAAGCTGCCGGCAGCCTCCTTTGCCTCAGGCCTCTCTCCCTTTTACAATCTGAACAGCTGTATTCTTATTCCTTTAGTGACATTTGCTTGTAGCAAAGACAGGGCCTGGGCTGTCAGCTTCCTGCCTGCCACTCACCCTCATTGGCCTACCTTTTCCTCCTCACAGCCTTTTCCTTATATTCTTTTTTTTTTTTTTAATTTTTAAAAAAATTTAAATTTTTTAATATTTATTTTTGAGAGAGAGAGCACGTGCGTGAGTGGGGGAGGGGCAGAGAGAGAGAGACACACAGAATCTGAAGCTGGCTCCAGGCTCTGAGCTGTTAGCAGAGACCAATGCGGGGCTCGTGAGATCATGACCTGAGCCCAAGTCGGATGTTTAACCGACTGAGCCACCCAGGTGCCCTTCCCTTATATTCTTGCTCAACAAGCTGTGTTCTATTCTCTTTCAAATTCTTCCTCAGGCTCCCCTCCTCCAAGAAGCCTTCTTAAGACTAAGGTGCCTCTTATTGCCCTCAGGATCCTGGTGCATTTGTTTCCAAATTTCACTGCCCAGGCTTCCCCTGGTGGGACTTCCCCACTAGATTTTGTGAGAGAGGGAGAGCCGGCAGGCCTAGACTCAGGTTACCTACATCCTGTTTGCTTTCTCCTTCCCAGTCCTTAAATCTCCTGGGCCTCGGTCTTCTGCCTCCAGAATGGTTTTCCCCGACAAACCCACCGAGCCTTCTAAGCCCCAACCAACCCACCTAAGCCTTCTAAGCCCCACAGCATCCCACAGCCCTGGGGAATTTGGTTGTGCTATTCTACTGCCTTGTTCTGTCTGTCCTTTGTTCTCTCTTATGGGTAGAGCTGAGGGTGAGGATTGGGTTTCTTCCTTCCTTCAAATCTATCTAGGGCTCAGGACCAGGTTGCCAAGGGTGTAGGAGAATAATGTGACCCCACAGGGCTCTCAGGTGCCACAAAAGAGTCTTCTGACGGTCCCTTTTCTCCCCAGACTGAACCCAACCTTGTTCACTGTGCAAGCCTTTGACACAGCACAATTACAGCATTGAGCACAACACAGAGACAGGCACTGCCCTGCACTTGACCTCTCATTTATTCAAACCCTCACTCTCATTCCCATTGAATGAGAACGGACATTTTGGGCTTTCTCAGAGTGGGACAGAGGGCTGGATGAAGAGCCAAGTTCACCCAAGTCTTTGGCACGGCCATTCATTGGGTCCCTCTGGTGTACGGACACCCTCTCTGATCCTCAGCTTCACTTCCAGAGCTGGTGAGGTCTGCATGAGCCAGAGGAGGCTAAGGGCAATACCACCACCATTTTTAATATCACCGCTCACCACGTCAAGTCAAGGGACAGTTATCTTTTCCATTTTACACAGAAGGAAACTGAAGCACAGGGAGGTTAAGTAACTTGACCAAGGTCACATAGCAAGGAAGGGGCAGAGGCAGGGTTTGCACTCAGTCCCACATCTCCAAAGCCCACTGTCTTCACCATGACCCCGCACTGCCTCCCATTTGGCTGGTGCTTGGAGCTTCGCCAAAGCACTTTCACATACACCTTCTCATTTGCTCCCCACCCAGGGAGTGTTTATGTGACTTGGCCAGAGTTAGACAGCTAAATTAGAGACAGAGCTGAGTCAGCCGCCTGGATCCACAATACCTACTGCCTCCCTGCTCGGGGAGACCCCTGGTCCTAGGGTTAGCTGCCCCCTCCTATTCCTGACTTCGGTTCTAGGCAATGGTTAGCTGGACTAAGACTGTGGCCATTATCTCCTGTTCGTTTATCTCCCACCTGAACCTGGGCTAAGATGTTTCTGACCTCAGAGGGCATCCAGCATGCATCCGTGCCTCCCCTTATCAGCCGTGATGTTCCTCCATGCTGCTGTGGGTGGGCATCTGCTGTCCTGAGCAGTGATTACCAAGGACCAGGCCATCTCGGGCAGCTCAATATCCTTCACGGTTCTACCGGCTCCAGATGAGCTCTTCTCTGTCTTTGACAGTCCTGTCCTTTCCATCCTGACACCCCTGAAAGTAGTTTGGTCTTGTTCTTTCTGCGTGTCTAATGGTTGAAGAACAGGACGGAACTGTTGAGGAACTAGGGAAGTACCTGCAAGGATACTGGCTTCTGCAGGATAATTTGAACCAAAGTCTATTTCAACCCCCTCACCTTACCTTGTACTATCCATGGCATGAATTTGCCTGTCTCATCCTTTTTACCCTTCCTAGGAGGGGTAGGGGATGAGGCTCCTGTGTTGGAGAGGTGAATAGGGCCTGTGTAGTGCACACACATCTCTGGTAAAATGAGCCTCAGGTTCCTTGGTGTGTCCAGAGTTATTAACCTCACCCAGTGCCTGTGAACTGCATCTGTGGGTCTGGAGGGGCAGCATTAAAACCTTTCCTGGGACCGTAGCCAATAGAGGGGGTCTGTTTTAAGCTTTGCTGGTAAAATGAACCCCCCTTCCTCCATAGACACAGGACAGCCCCATCCTGCCCTCCGCAGAAGTCAGGGTCTGGGGTGACTAGCTTTGGGGGCAAGTAACAAACTGTTCCTCCTTTCAGTTAGCCTGGGGCTTGTCGGAACAAGTGACGGGGAAATAGGGAAGTTGGGGACAGTCACAGTCATGAACACCCATCAGACTCCCTTCCCATAAAAACCACACAGCTCCCACTCCCCAAAGGCCCAAGACTCCAGAGAGAGGACATCTGAGACCCCACCTCTACTCAGGAGCAAGGTGGCGCTGGCAGGAGGATGGCTCTCTGAAAGATTTCCGAGGTGGAGCACGTGGGGTGGCCCACTCTGGGAGGAAGGGGGACGGAAAGAACACGGGGACGTGGGTGGGTAAAGGGAAAAGGCTGTAGAACCCCGGAGGGGCTGCTGTGGCTCGTCCCTCTCCCACCCCACCCCTTCACGTCCCAAAGGTCTGAACTTTTCATTCGTCTTTAAGCGAGGCGCGGAGGTGAAGGGGGGGGGGTCGTACCGAGGGAGGAGCTAGAGGCCGCCACCACGGACGAGGACCCGTCTGGCCCAACCCCTTCATTTCACTACTGGGGGTGGCGAGGAGGAAGTGGTGAAGGAGAAGGTCGGCGGAGGAGGGAGGTGGGGAGCAAGGACCTGGCAGAAGCCAGTCCGACTGGGGGAAAGCAGCGGGAGAGCTCTGAGTTCCAGGCCCGGCGGAGGGGGCAGGGGGGGGGGTCGTCTATCGCGAGGGCCTGCGAGGGTCGCCGGCAGCTTCTGCCACTTACCTGGCGCGCGGAGGGAGAGCCGCAGCCGCTCGGCGGTGTGGCTCGCGGGTTTCCCGACGGGACGTCCTGGAGGGCGGGGCCGGGGCGGGCCTTGCACGGCCGCTGGGGCGCGCACTTCCCGCAGCTCCCGGGCTAGAGGCAGGCGGCCACCCGCAGCGCCCGGAGCTCTGCTGCGGGCGGCCGGGAGGCCGGCGGCCTGCTGGGGCGCGCCCCCTGCCCCAGGCTCCCCCCGCCCCCGCCCCGCCGCTGCTAGAAGCTTCTCCAGCTTCTCCTGGTCTCAGCCCACCCAGGGGTACCGTCCCCGCGGCCAGGCTCTCGGCGCCGAGAAAGATCCGAGGGTCCTAGTGGCTCCGAAGACGACAGGCATTAAGCCGAACCGCCGGCGGCGCGGAGCACTGTGCGCAGGGAACCGCAACGTGCGGCGCGCCGGCTCAGAGCGCTCCGGGCCGGGAGGCGGCGGCGCCGGAGGAACAGAACGCGGCCGGGCGGCTGGAAGCCCCGGGGCTCCGTCCCAGGTTTGCTTCTCATTGGCGGGGTGGTCTCGGGCACATGACTCCTCCCCTCCATCCCCCGACGACTGCAGGTGTTAACTGTGGGCCGCGAACAGCGCTCGGGGCTTCTGAAACGCCAGCTCTCGAGTCAACCCCAATCCCAGCGAGCGGGAAGGTTATGAGCCAGAATGTACCCGGGACGCGGCTGATCCCACAGCTAGAGTGATGCCCTAAGTGTGGTTTCCGGAGTTGCAGCATCAGCATCCTCCGATAAGTTGTTAGAGACGTAGATTGTTGGGTCCCACCCCAGACCTAAATAATAGGAAACTCTGGGGGATGGGGCCCGGCAACTTGCGTTTTTAAAAGTCCGCCAGGTAATTTTGGTGCCTGCTCAACTTTGAGACCCACTGAGCAAGCAGGGGCAGGGCTAGAATTAGAATCAATACATTCAGTTCCGAAGCACAAGCTCTGAATCCCCCTGCCTTAGCCTGGGGCTGCCCCAGAATTTCCCTCCAGCTGTAGGGTCCTGTGATGTCATCTTTTGGGTCCTTTATCGCAGTAATAGAGAAGTAACGTGGATGACCACAAATAGCTAGTAATTTAGAAATTTTCTATGGTAGAAACTTGGACCACTAATTCTGGTTTTCTTTTTGTTCGAGTGTTTGTTTATTTTTTTTTAATGTTTATTTATTTTTGAGAATGAGAGAGAGAAAGAGGCAGAGTGTAAGCAAGGGAAGGGCAGAGAGAGAGGGAGACACAGAATCTGAAGCAGGCTCCAGGCTCCAACTGTCCGGACAGAGCCTGATGGGGTGCTCGAACCCACGAACCCCGAGGCCACGACTTGAGCCGAAGTCAGTCGCCCAACCAACTGAGCCACCCAGGCGCCCCTTGTCTGAGTGTTTAAATGCATTTGTGTTTCTAAGTCTGTAAGACCTGGGAGCCATCGTGTACACAAGGGGGTAAATCTGAGCAAGAAGACTGCTCTCACAAGAACTGGGAAGGGCAGGGAAGCCCCTTGGGGATCCACAGTGCACCTGAGGGAAGTAATCTTGTTTTCAAATCTGGGACCCCGAGGCAGGATTGAGTTATTCAGAAGGAGGCCGGAGGTTTTTGGGTGATGGAGTCTGGAGAGATGAGATGAGGCCAGTGGAGGCTGGAGAAGACCTTGCCCAGCCATGAAGGATGGACTTCCCCAAAGGAGGCGAAAAGGGAGGCACCCATTCACTCTTGGCATGGTCCCCTCTCTCCTAACTCCAGGCCCTCCCATCCCCAACTCCCTTGCTTTCACATTAGACCCTGGGGTGTAAGCTTTTGAAGACAGATCTACAGAATTTACTTTGATCCTTTACAGACCCTCAGGGCTGGAAGTCCCACCGCTCCAGCTGCCACCATTCTTGTCACTTGCCACCATTCTTGTCACTTACCTTATTCGACAGGTGTCTTACTCAGACGAATGGCATCTCCTGTGAAAGACTGTGGGCTGTTGCCCCTCATTTGTGCTTTCTGGGGCTAGACAGTCCTGTACCATCTGACCCTTCGGTCTTTGGGGTTCCTCTAACTCTGCTCTGGGACCCTTGGGGTTGTGTGATCCTGGCCGGGCCCTTGGGCTTTAGTCGGGACTCAACTTGACCTGAGGGTGATAGGCTCGGCTGGACTCACAGCCTCCGTTCTTCCCCCAAGTCATGGCAGAGTCACAACCACTAACCCTAACCCGGAGTTCCCGAGAGGGTGGTGTCGGGCTTCTCAAGGAAGCCTCATCAGTCTGCGTCGTGTGCGCCGCATTCCGGAAGCAAATTACTCATCCCATTTTACTTCAGCTGACTCAAATTTCAGATATGACTTTGAGTCCTTAGAATAATTAGCTGCCTAATTTGGAGGTGCATGTAGTCTGCAGGATACGTGACCCACCCCTGATGTGTCATACACTGAGCTATTCTCTCCTAGCTGGAAGGATGGTGTGGAGGTCAGGAAGGTCTGGAGGTGAGCCGCTGCAGAATGGTGACCGTGACCTCAGCCAGCCACTGGTTGCAGCCGCTTAAGAAAACAGTGTTCTTTTTTTGTTTTTTAAAAATGCTCATCTATTTATTTTGTGTGAGAGAGAGAGAGAGAACACAAGCAGGGGAGGGGCAGAGAGAGGGGGAGACAGAGAATCCCAAGCCGATTCCACACTGTCAGCACAGAGTCCAACGCGGGGCTCCCATTCACAACCGTGAGATCATGACCTGAGCCAAAGTCAAGAGTCTGACGCTTAACCAACCGAGCCACCCAGGTGCCCCAAGAAAACAAGTTTTCTTTAATTGAAGAACTTATATAGGCATGTGGTTAAAAAATTTTTTTTCAAGCACTATAAAAAGGTATGCGGTGCAAGTGACATTTTTTCCCCTCCTTAGACCTTTAGTCCTCTCCAGAAATCACCTCCGCATAGTCATCCACTCTTCCCCGTCACTAAGCTCTTCTGTAGAACAGGTCTGAATTCCTTGCTCCTCAAGAAAATCCTGTGAATTTCATTATTTTCTCACAGTCTTGTTTTTATTTCTCGGTCATTTTAGATTCTGTTTCTGGGCGTTCAGAGTTGCTTTTTACATTATTGTGCTTTGGGGATTCCCCCCAGAAGGCAGGAAATGTGGTGGAGAGCAGATCGGTTGAAGCAAGCGAGACAAGGGCAGCTGACAGGACATCAGCTCTGGCCCTTATCAGGTGTCTTCCTTCCACATGTAGTCCCTGGTGAGGGGGATGCCCACCTCTAGGTGGAGCAGAATGACCGAGACTTGCCCATTAGGGCAGGTGCTGGCTGCACTTCGCAGGCCAGGGTTACAGAGGAAGCGGCCATGACTTTGCCAGGCAGGTAGAAGTGGGGTTAATGATGCCCAACATTGCTGTAAAGCTTGAGCAGATAACTGATGTGAAAGCATGATAATTTGGTTCTTCTGTTACATCTGTTTCTTTTTTTTTAATTTTTTTTTCAACGTTTTTTATTTATTTTTTTGGGACAGAGAGAGACAGAGCATGAACGGGGGAGGGGCAGAGAGAGAGGGAGACACAGAATCGGAAACAGGCTCCAGGCTCCGAGCCATCAGCCCAGAGCCCGACGCGGGGCCCGAACTCACGGACCGCGAGATCGTGACCTGGCTGAAGTCGGACGCTTAACCGACTGCGCCACCCAGGCGCCCCTACATCTGTTTCTTTATCTTCTCTCCCCATATTCCCCTTTCCTCCTTCTCATCTCATTTCCACGCCCCAAAGAGAAACACGCAAGGCCAGAAACGTTCTAGGATCCCAGGCAGAGCTGTCCCAAGTTCTGCCACAATCCCTCATGTGTAGTTAACTCACCTCCTAGTTCAATAGGAATTACAGATAATTTCCTTATCTGTAAAATGGGTACTAGGGTAAGGTGAGTGAGGTATTTGCCTTAGGTGCAAAATTGAAGGGGACATCAAACCTCAGTTAATCGAGTAATATTTAATATGATATTTTAATACACCCAAATTAGTGCAAAAAATCTATCTTGAACAAAGTAGCAACAGTGGTCTTTTGAAATGTTAGAAAGTTTCTATTTTTTCTGTTTATTTATTTTAAGAGAGAGAGAGAGAGAGAGAGAGAGCAAGTGGGAGAGGGGTAGAGAATGAGAGGGAAAGAGAGAATCCCAAGCACTGTCAGCGTGGAGCCCAGTGCGGGGCTCAAACTCATGAACCGCAAGATCGTGACCTGAGCCGATGTCAGACACTTAACCGACTGAGCCACCCAGACGCCCCTGGAAATTTTTTGTAATTATGCTTTTTTTTTTTTTAATTTTTAAATGTTTACTTTATTTTTGAGAGAGAGGGAGAGAGAGAGAGACAAAGTGTGAGTGGGGGAGGGACAGAGAGAGAGAGGGAGAGACAGAATCTGCAGCAGGCTCCGGGCTCTGAGCCATCAGCACAGAGCCCAACGCGGCGCTCAAATCCACAAACCATGAGATCCTGACCTGAGCGGAAGTCAGGTGCTTAACCGACTGAGCCACCCGGGCGCCCCTAATTATATATTCTTATTAAGCACCAGCTTAATATTGCAGAACATTTCAAATTATCTTTCAACAGCCCATTCTTCCCTCCCTCACCCAAATTCTTTATAATAAAGAGCTCTTGAGGTAAAGACATACTCCCTTGTCTCTGTATAGCCCTTTATCAAATAAAGGCCAAGAGCCGTGTACATCTGCCCTCAAATGCTGCCCCCGGCTGTGGAGGCAGCGTCTGCCCGGACTCAGAGCCTGAAAGACTCTTTGTTCAGGAACTGTGTCTTTACAAAGCAGGTCCACCACTTGCCGGGTTTATCCTCCTGAAGGTCAAAACCTTTCTCGGCGTCTCAGAGCCCGAGTCCAGTCTCTTGCCTTAGCTGCTATACGTGGGCCCTCATCATTTCCGCTTCCCCTTTGTTGACAAGTTTGGCATAAGCTGAATTAAGTGGAAGACCGGGTTTCCAGGCATGGGAAGACTAGAGATTCCCATGGTGTGCGTTTCTCTCTCACCGTGGCTTTTGGAATCGCATTCTTGGGGTTCCTTGAGACACCAAGATGCTCCAAAATGTAGCGCTCTGAATACCAAGTTTCTGTCAGCCTCATTCTAATCTCATGGTTTCTGAACAAGACATGGCCTCCAAGCAATAGATGGCTTCGTCCGTCATATCTATATCCTGTCTGTCTAGGGGTGGGTTGTTTGAACTGACTTCTGATAGGCAGCAGTGCCATGATTCCAATGAGTTTGGTGCAGGGCTCGCGACAGAAGAGTGATCAGCTGACATCTTGGGGGTGCCCCGAAGTATCAATTTAAAATAAACGGTAGTGACCTGCTGGGCCGTATAGAAGCCTGAGGCAAAAAGAAAAGGTGTACCTCATATACATTTAAAAAGATTTTTTTTTGGATGCCCAGGTGGCTCAATCCGGGAAGCATCTGACTTCAGGTCATGATCTTGAGTTTCATGAGTTCGAGCCTCACATCAGGCTCCTGCTTGGGAGTC
>NW_024412407.1:3714399-3719399 GCF_014898765.1 Herpailurus yagouaroundi | reverse complement strand
AAAATTAAAAAAAAAATAAAAGAAGTCAGCTTACTGAGCTCTCTTTGTGGCTCTGCTTTTTAATGGATTCTCTGGGGGTTTCTATTAGACAGACATATCAACAGCATATAATATTGGCAAGGTGGAAACTGTTTTGGAGCGAGAACTGGGTTGAATTCTGGCTCTCCCAGCTACCAGATGTCTGATTTTTAAATCCAGCCTTCATAAAATGTAGCGCTCTCCAAAGGCAGTGTGTAGGTACAAAGTGGTCCTTCCTTCCCAGGTGTGGTAAGTAGAGTAGGCAGAGGCCACACAGGGCCAGGTCCCACCCCTCCACCCCCTTCTGGGTTTGTTCAACGTGGACCTGTGGATAAATCCGGGCGCTTTGATGTCAGTGATTTCTAAACACCCCGAGATCAAGAGCGGAGCCTGAAAAGGCAGCCCTAAACTAGAATAACCTTTTCTTTCTCCGTGAAAGAGTGGCGGTCACGTTTGCTGAGAGCAAGTGAAAGTGGATTTTATTGTTTAAAATTAAAGATTTACAGAAACTCGTTGAAGAGCTACTGACTATCAGTGAGGCCCTATGAACTCCCCACAGTGGTAAGTGGGTAGCACAGTTGGACACAGTGGGAATGTGCATGGGTTTTCTTAGAGGTGGGACCTATTGCCAGAGAGGGGGTTGGTATTTAGTGGGGAATGGCATAAGAAAAATCCATGCTTAGTGAGGGGAAAAAAAAACCCCACATATTCTTACTGGTCCGTGGTGTTTTATCAACTTGAAGGGATGCTCCAGAACATCTCGGGGACTCCTGATCCCTTTAACCACTCCATGGTAAAAAATGATCTGGGATGTAGATTATCTCGCTTGCCTACACATGATTATTCTTGCAGAAACTCAGAGAGGAACAGGAATGCACTTCTTCATATCTTCTACTAAAGAAGACGGACCTGAAGAGGTGCCTTGATATATGCGCATTCTGCCAGACTACAGTAAGATGTGACAGGCATTTTGCCACAATAAGGGGTGAACTCAAACTTTGAAAAGGTACTGGCTCCACTTATGAATGATCAAGACTTAAAATAGCCTGGGGTTCAGCTGTTCTAAGAGGTTCATGGAAAACTATTCCAGGCTTAACCAAACCCAGTGACTTAGCAGGTACAAAACAAGGATGCCTCAAGCATAGAGGCAGCGGGCCCCCTGCAGGGAGCTGGGGAGGGAGTTTTAGGGCCCTGATGGACTCTGTGATGTGTCATCCTGTCCTGGCATTTGATATCTTGCTGAACCCACAGGCGCTAAGTTTCAAGGTAAATTAAGTTCTTGGCCCCACTTCCAACACACGCTCGTACCTGCATGGGTGTGCGTGTGTGTGTCCGTGCGTGTGTGTGCGTGTGTGTAGGCTTCCTCCCACCAACAAGTGGTTCTCAGACACCTGCTGGGTATCCTGCAATTCAGGTCAGTTCTGAAGACAGTGGCAGTATCAGATTCACAGGTTAGTGGTTCCATCTTATAAGACTGTCCCCCTCCTCCACTTCAGAAGCCAGTTGCAAGCCTGTGTTGTTACCTGTGCTTCTGATGGACTGGTTTTAAATCAGAGGTTCCCAAGACCCCCTTTCTGGCTTTGATTAACTTGCTAGAATGGCTCACAGAACTCAGAAACATTTCACTTGCTAGATTACTTGATTATTGTAAAAGGATATAACTTAGGGATAGCCAGAAGGAAGAGTTGCATAGGGCAAGGGATGTGGGAAGAGGTGTGGAATTTCCAAGCCCTTTCCAGGCACACCACTCTTCCCAAATCATGTGTTCACCAACCTGGAAGCTCTATGAACCTTGTCCTTCCAGGATTTTATGGAGGCTTCATGATACAGGCAGGGTTGATTAAATCATTGACCATTGGCGAAATGAGTCAACCTCCAGCCCATCCCCCCTCCCTGGAGGTCATAAGGTAGGACCGAAAGTTCCAACCCTCTGATCACATGGTTGGCTCCCGTGGCAACTAACCCCCATCTTTAGGTGCAGTGCAAAAGTCACCTCATTAGCATTACACAAGAGACACCTTTAAGCTCTCAACACTTCCAGAAATGGCAAGGGTTTTGGGAGCTGTGAGCCAGGAACCGTGGGTGAAGACCAAATATATCTATTTTTTCTTTCTTTTTTTTTTAAACTTTATTTATTTATTTAGAGAGCATGCTCACGAGTGGGGGGGGGGGGGGGAGGGGGAGGGAGAGAGAGAGAGAGAGAGAGAGAGGAGAGAGAGAGAGAATGAAACCCAAGCAGGCTCCGCACCATCAACGCCGAGCCCAATGTGGGGCTCAAACTCATGAACTGTGAGATCATGACCTGAGCTGAAATCAAAAGTCAGACACTTAACCGACTGAGCCATCCAGGTGCCCCCCCCCCAATATATATTTCTTATCAATCATAATATCTAGAGTGGTCTGGGCAGTTTACCCCTTGGCATTTATTGGTCCCTTGGTGATTAATCTAAGCTCAACCCTGTGGTCCCATTCTCCTTGCCAGGGATGGGCAAAGAAGAGTATCTGCAGGGAACCTCTGAGAAAGCTCTCATTCCTTTTGAAAAAACAGGTTCAAGAATAAGACAGCCCCTGAGAAGCCTACCTGAGAATAAAGCCCACACAATGTCAGGGTGGAGCAGAGGGACAACAGAACCGGGGTCCCTGTTGACACTGTTGAGCTGGAGCTGATGCTGCTCACGGGGTCCATCCCTCCCTGGTGTCTCTGATATGAGAGAACCCAGTGGGCTGACTGGATCAAAGGGAAAACTGGGGGCACCAGCCTAAAGGACCTAGACCTCCTCTGTGGGCTTTAAGATTTTGCCTTGAGTCTACGAAAACTAGAATTATCTACAGAACCCATAATGCAACGGGGGAAACAATCCTACTTGGGGAGTCAAAGGACCTCAGAGCCCCAATGGCTCAGAAAGTCATGTCTGAATGGGAACTGTAGCCTGCTGCCCATGTGAGCGGCTTCTCTGAGACCTTGTAGAGGAGTCCATCCTGGAACTGGGGCTCAGGCACTTCTCGCCTTTGGAAGCAGAGAGTTCGAGTCCAGGGAATGATCTAGAAGAGCCAAGTCACTTCACCTGGGTTATCCCATGGCTAGATGCTATGGGAGAGGCACAGCTCGGTATATGGGGCTGGGTGGGGGGGAAGGGCTGATAGAACTACCCCCAATTCAAGGACACAGAGAGTGACTGCATGAAGTCCCTCAGTTGCTGGTGGTTCTGTAATGTGGGCAAGTTGTTTAACCTCAGAGATGATAAGGGTCTGCTGTGAAATTTAGATGAGATAATATTTACAAATCGCTTACTTGCTCAGAGATGGTAAACACTCTGTGTTCAACAATAACAACAACAACAACAACAACAACACAGGCACACCAGGCCACTCCTCTCTCCCCACCTAAGGAGAGCCATTGAACTCTACTAAAAGTGCTGGGGCCACTTAAGCCTGAGTAGGACAGTCAGTGGAGCCAAGGTGTGGCTTTCTTGGCAGGTGACTATAACTCCACCCGAAAGTTTTATTTACTCATTTTCAGAGTTTCAGTAGGAGCCTTGCAGCTCCATGAGCTTGACTGACCCATGAAGTTTGGTCTGGGATTGAGAGTGGGCAAGAATGACCACTTGGATCCTGCTCAAAGTTCTTTCATTTTGGTTTACTCCTAAAGCAGCTGAAAGCAGTACACAGGAGGGAAATGAGACAAAGGTACATCCAGGTGGGTGGCTGCCACTCCCCACGGCCTCTTGTGTCAATTCCCAGAGAAACACCTCACTCCAGAGTCTGGAGGTGTCGGCAGTCAATGGGGAGCAAGACGTTGGCCAGACCAGACAGTACAGGACCATGGGTTCGTTACCTTTCTACCTCTGCCACGTCATACCCAGGAACAACAAAGTATCTCATAAAGCGATCATTCTGATACTCGAGCCATGTCGCTCGGGTCTAAGTCCAAGCCTTGAAATTCTTCCTGTATCACCCTTGGTGCAAGCACTCCTTGTCTGTACCTATGTTGCATACAGGTGCTTATTAGCCTGGAAGGAGCCTGGTGAATTCTTAAAAGCTGTATGAATTGTGAAAAATTCCCCCTTCCTCTGGGCCAGTGCAGAACTGTGTCAGGACACAAGCTGTACAACCACATGTTGGACAGATTCCCATTTCTGTCCAGGGCCTGCCGTCGTG
Source organism: Herpailurus yagouaroundi (assembly GCF_014898765.1). Taxonomy (NCBI): domain Eukaryota; kingdom Metazoa; phylum Chordata; class Mammalia; order Carnivora; family Felidae; genus Herpailurus; species Herpailurus yagouaroundi. Next base: position 3,715,223 of record NW_024412407.1, on the reverse strand, counting down.
GACTCGGTCTCCGGGTAGACAAGGGAAGCGGGCTTCACTCAGGGTGAAGCCTGACTTACGGGCAAACTCTAGTAGGAATCCCACTGCTTAGTCAGTGTTGCTGTTTCCCTAAGAATACACCCAACTCTGATGTCAGGAGCTGCATGGAGCCTGATGACAGCTTTGGAACCTGGGGCCGCCTGCTGAGCACAAAAATGTTAGTCTGTGGAAGTTGACTCCTGACCAAATGCAGGAGAGGTTGGGAAGCTTGACTATGCGCAAGGACACACAGGGGTTGGGACAGTCAAGTGTAAAGGACCACACCTTCTTTGTCTGGCATATCATCAGGGGACTACCTCCCTTTGATTCTTAGTCCATGAAATTCAAATGAGGCCCAACTCACTCCCCAGCACCAACAGTGAACCTGCGATCCTTTGGCCACAGTGTTTGGGTTAGGGTTAGCCATAGTACCCAAAGCAGACTACTCAGAGCCTCCTCTGAGATATTTCCTGAAACCAGCATAAAAAACAAAACAAAACAAAACAAAAAACCCTTCCCTCCTGCCCATACGTCCTACCCTCCACCCACGTGACCACTGTGGAATCATTAGCTGAGAAGAGGATTAAGTTGAGAGCTGCTAATGGCTAGCTACCATGGCCGTAGCAGGAGAAGGAGAGTCAGCCTGAACATGAAGCCAATACTGAGAAAGCAGACAATAAAGGAAAGAGTGAGAGGAAGTGTGTCTGAAGTCATTTATTCCTAGACTTCTCCCTTTTCAACTTTGTTTTCTTTCTTTCTTTCTTTCTTTCTTTCTTTCTTTCTTTCTTTCTTTCTTTCTTTCTTTC